>NC_056731.1:542586424-542671424 GCF_019279795.1 Protopterus annectens
ATCTACATTTATGGTAGGTACAAAACTGTACTTTACCATCTCCTAAATGACTACCCTTCCTGCAATCCACTACCAGTGTCCTGACATATGTTTCAAGCCAGTATTTCTGCTTTGGAGCTCCTGGTCTGTTGGTTACCTCCGGGTGGTATTAGAGATGCTAGAATTATTCTGCTCATGGAGTAATTTACACCATAGTATGATATTTGTAGTTTCTTTGCCTGTTTGTGTTTATCATCTGATCTCTGACTTAAAGCGGCAGTGATACTTTACTAGCAAAAAAGCTTGCCCTAAACATAGTAGTGAATGGGTGCATATAAAAATCAGCACACCTACAAAGAAATGAGCTGGTACAAATGTATCATACCATGTTGCCATGCCTCTTTGTGTTTCTTGTATCAGCTGATTTCTGATGCTGTCTCAAGTGCCTCTGTTGCACTACTCACATATTCTGCATTTCCCAAGAGGATGAGGATTTTTTCTCTAAGTTATCCCACATTTGCCACCTGTATGTTTTTTTTAAAACTATCCAGAAGTCAGAGTGATTAACTGGTAGTCCAAAGTCACTGTACAAACTCCATTTTTTTTGCCTGGTACTACAAACAGAGAAGTGGAGTTTGTAAAATTGCCATCTCAGACTGTATTTTGCAGAAGTATCACTTAAATGTAGTGGCATACTTAATTATGTCCAAAAATGGGTGTAGAAATGGGTAATTGAGGAGAACAAGGGTTGAAGAAAGGTAGGGTTAGTGGCGTCATATGAGATGTTGCTTCTGTCTGTTTTTTTTTTTTTTTTTTGCCTTGTCCATAGGTAACAAACCTAAATTTATCCTCCTCCTCCTGTCCCCAGCCATACTTGACTACCAGATTCATTTTCATATTAATTGTTGCCTCCACAGACAGACAGCCCATTTCTTTGTAGGTGTTCTGATTTTTATATGCAGCCATTTTCAAGCTGCACTGCAAGTAAAGTATCACTGTTAAATTAGTATTGATGTCATACCTCTCAACTGTACAGATTTTCATAGAATGTCCAGATTTTTGCCTCATATTTTTTTGTCTGCTCTTAATAAAATTGTGGTTTTCTGTCAGATCACTGGCAAATTATTGAACACTGAAATAAGTAAATAATGACAGACATTTGAGTTTCAGACTTTATACCCTTCTGAAAATTCACGCTAATGCAAAACCCGTTATTCTATTAACTTTCTAAGTTTGTAGGAGCAGTATATTTAGAAATTGACCGATTTTGTGTCTTTTGTCCCCCCATTTTTGATGGCCTTGTCCAGATTTCTTGCTCTGAGATGTTGAGAGATATGTGGCTTGTTATAGATTCTGTATACATGTGAACGAGTGTGTGGTATGGAAAGGAAGTAAACAGCTAGTTGAAGTATGTGAAGTTGTTCAATCTCGCCTTTCATTCTTACACGTGGGTTCGGAGCCGATCCCTTGGCTCCAAGTCGGCCGCTTTCACAAGCTCGAGGTTTTAGAGTAGCTCGAGGCCTCACCTCAGATCTAGTTTGCCGCTGCAACAGATCGGAGATCGAGAGTGGAGCTTGGGCCAGTATTAGTATTTTCTAATTACTATCAGATAGTTATTTGAGATTTTTTTCACAGATATAAGTGTGTTTTTTGGCTAGTTAGCCTTAGCTTTTGTTTAGGCTTTGTCCTTATTCTCTTTTTGACGAGTGTTTTGTCTTTATAGAGCAGTGGCTCTTAGGCCCTTCTTGGCTATGTTTGAGTTTCTCCCTATCCTATTCTAAAGTTTAAATGTTTACTAGTTTAGAAGTTTACAGCTTTGAAGTTGAGGAGTTTAGCTTTATAGAGTTAGCTGTCATTGCCTTTTGCAGCTTTAGCGTTTTCTTGGTGTGTGTTTAACTCATTACATCCGAGTGACGCCTCCAGGTGCATCTGCAGTTACTTCCTACTACTCCTCTAGGCGTCAAATATTACTTATGCATATTTGCATTAATAATTCCAAAACCATGCTACATACAAGGTTTAAAAATATTTTATCTTTTAGCATACATGATGGCAAACACAATTGTATTGATATTTGACCTCTGTCAATGAGTATTTGTTAAAATTGTAAGGTGATAATTTAATTTTTAAAGGCTCAGGCCACACTCACTAGGAGTTAAAGGTACATACTTAAAATAGTTGCACTGGAGTGAATATTTAGATTGGTTTCTATTTGTCTAGGGTGTTGTGTCTCGACAGTTTATATAATATATATATATATATCTATATATATACATACACACACACACACACACACACACACACACACACACACATAGATAACTTAGACGTATACTGTTTGTTTCTTTGTATTATGGCGGATCTTAAAGAGAAACAAAAGTCTGGATTCAAGAAGTGCCCTAAGTGTGGGCAAAAAATGTCAATAACAGATCTGTATGTCAGTTGTGTGTACTGTTTGGGGGCAGTCCATCTCCAGGAGGACTGCTCCATTTGTCATTTTTTAGCAGCAGGGTCTTGCTGAAACGTGGGAGAAAACTGGTAGACATGGGTTTGCTAAAACCAGACTTTCAACAATCGCTGGACAAGACCAACCAGACTTCAAAATCTTCGAAGGGATCGAAAGCTTAGAAAGCTTCTTTTTAGCCGAAGTCTTCGGCTCCGAGACTTGCTGAGAAGGTGTGGTTGCCGGTTCCACAGTCCTCGGAACCGAGCTTGTTTTTCAGAGCTGGTCTCCAGAACTTTGAAATCACCCATTTTGCAGTCGGTGGCTTTGTCGATTCCTTTGACTCGTTCTTAGAGGTGCCTCTCCAATGTGGATATGGACCAAGTGGTGCAGAGGCTCCAAGAGAATCTGGCAATAGCCAAATTGTTATCGGCTTCGGCGCTGAAGACTGTTTTACCTACTGTGTCTACTCCTCCTCCGAGCTGAGCCGGACCTTCGGAGCCGGGGGAGGTGGAACTGATGATAGTGGAACCTTCGGAACCGAGGCCTGTTCCAGTGCTATTGGCTCCAACAACTCAGACTACTTCGGTGCCGTTCGAGGAGTCTGGGAGCCAAGTCTCTCTGGTTGGCTCCAGGGGGGAGAGTCGAACCAATGGGTCAGTTCCAACCCTTCCGTTTGGAGCTTCGGCATGGATGAGCTCAGCTCTTCCTCTGGGCCGGAGCCCACTGTGTCAGCGCCGGGGAGGATGCCATCTTCTTCGGAACTGGCTACTTCCTCACGTTGGATCAGTGGAGCCTTTGATGCCATGAGGAGAGTTATATCTTCCAAGACACCCACGTCATCAAGGCCTTCCTCCTCAACCTTGAAAGTGCTGCTTTCTACCTCTACATCACAGGTACAGCGTCGAGACCCAGAGCCTCAGGTAGCCCCATTGGGTGACCCATGTTCTACTGAGACCTCACCAGAAGCTCCCACTGATGAGGTTCCCAGAAAGAAGCTTTGCAGGAGGAGACATTTAGACTCCCCACAGGAGTCTGTCACATCAGACACTGACTTAGAGGAGTCAAAAGGGTCCCCACAGTCTGCCTTGGAGGATATCTCCTTTGCTGATATACTTGGAAGTCCTGAAACAGAGGGGTGACTGGCAGGCCGTTAGACCTACTGATGATGAGTCGGTGCTTCTGAATGCATTTGGGTCTCAACCCTCCACCTCCTGGGTGACTCCACCCTTCGATGAACTAATGGAGTTGGTTGCTCGAAGGGCATGGTAGTCTCCTGATACTGTGGAACCTGTCCCTCAGAGGCCCAACAAGTTTATTACATCACCACAGGACAAAATGTTCCTTACCAAGGGAGTGCTTGTTGATGCCATGGTGGTGGTGGCGGCCACCAAGAAAGAGATGTCTGAAACCTCTTCTACTGTCCATCCTCCTAATAGAGATTCCAGGATTATGGACAGGTATGAGAAATGCATTTTTAGTTCAGCGACTTTTCTTATGCGATCGTTCAACTATTTGGCACATTTTACCTGTCTTCAAGGAGATCTCCTTAAAGAGCTTGGAGATACTCTGCAGGGTATTACAGCTGAAGGCGTTCCTGATAAGGTAACATCCCAGCTCAATAGCCTTAATTTCATAGTTAACTCGTCCATGAGGATCATTTCTTATGCAGCCGATGGTTCAAGTCGGGCAGCGAGTTCAGCAATAGCTCTTCAGAGACATTCCTGGATGCGCTTATACTCCTTTGCGGAAGCCTTCAATTCTTCCTTTGTTAATACCCCATTTGATGGCTTATCCCTTTTCGGGCCTAAAGTCAAGGAGACCCTCACTAGGTGTGAACAAGATGGAAAGACTCTGTCTGCCATAGGAGTCTGTTTTTCCACCCCTACTAGACCTTACCCCAAAGCGCAAAAGGGAGGAAAATGTGGTTCCGGAAGTCCCAAGGAGCTTTTCAGAACACATGTAGTGAACCCCCCTCCAGGGGCAGAGGAGGGGGTAATAATGGAAGACGCCACCCAGGTGGCAGAGGGGGTCCGCAAAACCAGGGTGACAGGGATCAGTTCTTTGGCAAGCCCTACCAGCGCTCCTGAAAGGAGGCCCGCCTGTCCTACTCTGGAGGCAGTCAGAGGTCGCTTGTCTTTGTATTCAGACGCCTGGCTAGAAAGTACAAAATATTCTTGGGTACAAAGCATTGTTACCAGAGGTTATTGTGGACTGAATGTTTTAGTCATATAACACTCTGATACTGCTTTTGTGCTTGTTGATAAAAGGGTTGTTCTCTCACTCCGCAACGGTTATTAATACTTCGCCTTGTTGTTGCTGTTTTTTATATTTGAAAAAACGGTAAAGGTTACATGGTGGATAGCAGGTTTTCCTCTCACTCAGTCACTGTTAAAACTACTGTATCTTATGTTACTGTTATACAAAGAAAGTAATGGTTATCGTTTATGCGACCCATGTGAAGCCTTAAGTAGAAGCTATCTCTTAGCCCCGTGTCCTCTAACCTGATTGTAATACTTGCGCTACTCGCTACTCTCCTTTTGCTGTAACTGTTTAGTAATTCGGTGCCCATTCACCTAGTGTGTTTGTTTTAACTGGTGAACTACGGAGGTGATAACCTGAATGCCTAGTTGTTGTAGTTGTCTCTCCTTCTGTTAATAGCACGCTTACAATTATTCCTGCATTCTATAACTGATAAGTCTGTGGTTTGTCCTACCCCACGTTAGTACTGTGATTGTAGCCTACACGGCTATTGGAAACTGTGCCACGCACGTGGAGCTAGTCTGAGCGTTCTGTTAGGTTTTACACTATTTTGCATTGCAAACGAACACTTGTTCCTGCAATTTAATTACTGAAATTTTGGTGCATTGTCCAATTTCAAGTGTTTTAGCACTATTTTAGCCAATACGACTAATTGCAACTATGCCACCCACGTGGAGCTAATCAGAGCGCTCTGGAAATCCCTATTACCTGCTCACAGCCTGGTATGGCTAGATGCAGTAGTGCTTCACATATAAAACTAGCCTGAGTGTGCTGTGGACATTTATTTTACCTGATTACAGCCTGGAACAGCTGCTTGTAATTGTACCACCATTGTGGTTCTAGTTTGAACGTGCATAAGTCCATATCTCTCCTTTACTTGTTTACTTTAAGATGTTGGCGACTCCCTTCTTGCCTTTATATCAAGGTTTGACTCTGGGTCTGCCCCCAACCTTCGTCCTACCTCTTTCTGGGGATTTTTAATTTGGTCTCCAGCAAGACAACTATTATTTGATAAAAGGAAAGAAAATCCGTTGTACCTTAGCATTTTATGTTACACTATTACTTATAGTCAATGCCTGAATCTGCTTTATTGTTGACCTTATTCACTTAATTTTAGTTCTATTGCACCTAGCTTGTATACTATTCCTATTAATTTGTTAGGCACATGCTTAGAATGCCTATAAGAATTGCATTTAACTTTATTATTAACTGTGTCTGAATGTAAATGTTTATTTTATTACTGCTAGCTTTACTGCCCAGAAACTTGCTGAATGTTAACTCTGTTCTCTCCTCCCTTTCTCCCCAAAGTACCCAGCTCAACATTGTCCTGATCCTGCTATAGCCACAACCTACCCGGTGATAAAAGAACCCTATCCAAACTCCAGTGGCCTCATCTACATGCCTCTTATTCTCTGTACCCTCTATCAAGGAAGGAAGAGAGTATGTTATGGGCTTAGCCCCATTTGTACATTAGGCCTCTGTCTACTATTTGCATCAGGGCTCCAAAGTTCGCTACGACCTTGAGCAACTAGCAGCCTTTACCTCTCCCTTCTATCAACCAACATACCTCTTCACTTACAATAACCCTCTCTTACTAAGTATCTCATCTTCCACAGTTCTTCACCAGTTAGACCCCTCACACACTTTCCTACAATACTAGATTTGCCCACTAGGTGACACCCTTCTCTTATCCATTATTCACTGCCTCTCTGTTTTACCTCCATATTTCACCATATTTTTTACTTATTATCTTTCTTCACCCTCATCCTATCCATTTTTCACTGCCTCTCTCCCTGTTCTACCTCTGTAACTTCACTATATTCCTTAAATTCTTGACCTGCACCTCCTGTTACTCACCTTGTGCTGAAACAGTATCTACCCTCCTGTATCTTATGTTACTTTGTCTCCTGTATTATTTCAGACCTTTCCCACTCATGTCCTACCTTACTTACCTCTAGCTACCTGCATTTCTCCTTCATTTGTCTCAAAACCTTCCCCAAGAAACCATAATCTTAGGTGATATTAACATTGACTGGAAATGTTGCAACAACAACTACCCTACTAGCCATATTAATCTCTATGGGTTTACCCAAACTATTACCTCCCCTACTAGAATAAACAAGACTAATAAAAAGAAAACACCTTAGATTGGATACTCATTAATAATCAACCCCAGACTTATGAATTCGGAACCCTCCCTGATGACGTAAGCGACCACTCACTAACCTACATTGTCAGGCTCAAAACCAATCCACCCATTCAACCCATTTTTAGGACAATTAGAACCAAGAAAAACTTTAACTTGGATCTATTCCTAAGTGAACTAAGAGCATGTAATTGGTCCCCCTTAAAACACCTTTCTCTAGACAAAGCTGTTGATTACTTTAATGCTAATTTCCTGGCCATACTCAACCACCATGCTCCTACCCGCTCTATTAGAATAAGAACTAAATCCGCTCCTTGGCTTTCTAAGGAAACTAAGCAAAAAGTCCATCTCAGAAATAAATACTGGAATAAATCACGCTTGACTAAAAACCCTGCTGACCTTCAAAACTACAAACAACTGAGAAATGAAACAAAAAAAGCTATACTGTCCGATAAACAAAACTATTACCTACAATCTCAACAGACCCACCATAATAAACCACAAAAATTCTGGGCAAGTATCAGTCAGTTATTACATCCTGGTCAATCTATCACACCTAACCCACAAGGCACTGACAAGGACAATCCCAGACAAACTGCTAATGCCTTTAATACCTTTTTCACCAAAGCAATTCAAACTCTTGCCTGTCAGCTCTCTCCTCAAAACGTAAACGTATCTAATTCTGACACTAACCCACCACCTCCATTTCTCTTCCAACCTGTCCCAACAGCATTCGTTCTCACCCTTATCCAAAAACTCAAACCATGCACTCCCTCTGCTGACCAACTACCCGCAGAATACTTACAGTTAGCAGCCAAATCTATGGCTGACCCCATCTCCATTCTCATCAATAGAACCATCACTGAAGGATATATCCCCAAACTTTGGAAAGTCTCTCATATTATTCCCCTTCATAAGGGGGGAGACTCCAATGAACTCTCGAACTATCGTCCCATAGCCCTACTTTCTCCTTTATCTAAGATCATGGAAAGATGTATCCACTGGCAATTGCTAGAACACCTTCTACACAATAACCTGCTTTCCAACTCCCAACATGATTTCAGACCTTCCCATAGCACTACTACTGCCCTCCTCTCCTTTATAGACACCATCAACAAAAACTGTAACCTTAACATGCTTTCCTCTGCACTTTTCATTGACCTGTCCAAAGCTTTCGACATGGTAAATCACAATATACTCATAAACATTCTCAAATCTCTGTCACTTGACATACTAGCTATAAAATGGTTCCAGTCCTACTTAAATGACAGACACCAAGCTGTGCTCTGGAACACCATTCTTTCTACCCATCTACCTGTTAATATTGGTGTCCCTCAAGAGTCCATACTGGGCCCTCTCCTGTTTTCTATATTCATCAATGACCTTCACCAAGTAGTTCCCCAAACTACATGTATACAGTATGCTGATGACTCTACACTTATATGCTCAGCCACTTCTGTATCTGAACTTCACTCCCATACAAGACGTATTTAACTCTGTAGAACTATGGTTTACAAAATGCTGTCTCCTACTAAACCCTAAAAAAACTAAACTTCTCCCTTTTACACCTACCAGTAAATCTCCCCTGATAGACTTCACTGTAACATCCAATAATGGTACTCTTATATCCCAAGATCTTACTACCACACTGCTAGGTATCACCATAGACAACAAGCTTAACTTTGACACCCATATCAACAACACTTTGAAAACTACTAATAAAAAAATAGGTTCTCTTTATAGGATCAAACCCTTCCTCACTCCTGCAACTAGAATAACTATTGCCTACACCCATCTAATCTCTACCCTTCTTTATGCCTCACTCATATTTACTAATCTATCAAAAAATAACCTTAAGAAAGTAGAAAACTTCTACAATAACATAGCCAGGTTTGTCACAGGTAACCCTTTCAGAACCCACCACTGTATTAATCTAAAGCATCTAGGGTGGCTTGAATTACAGCAGCAGCTGAAATTTAATCAGCTTGCCATCGCCCATAAAATACTTTATCACCCTGCCAAGACACCCATCCTATCTAACCTTATTCGCCCCTGCTATAACCTGAAGTCCCTAAGATCTTCACAAAAACTTCTTGTAAATATCAATAAATCAAACAATAGGGCTGGAGACTCTGTCTTCTTTAATACTGTTGGAAAAACCTGGAATCTACTTCCCTCCGAACTTTCCACACTTCCCTCTATTACTCTGTTCAAAAATAAACTTAAGCTCTTCCTCAAAACACATTGGATGTGCCCCTGTACTAAACCTGACTGACCAACATGCTCTTGTTACTTGATTCAACCTTAACTTCTCATCTCTGCAACAATTTCATCTTAACAACTACTATTCTACCTCTCCATCATAGTCTTACTTATTACTGTATTCTCAAAAAAAGTGGCATGTTGTACTACTAGATGTATTACTCAGCTGTTACTCCATTTTACTTTCTTTTTATCTTCCTTTTATCTACATTTATACTGTACTTTTTAGCTATTATTCTTTCTGAACATTTAATTGTAATTTCATTAGTAATTGTATTAAGTCTAGTCAAATATTTTGCATTTTTTATACTTTATAAATGTGTGACCAGAATGTATTTGCATTTTAAATATGTACTTCTGTAGATGTGAACTTTATTTGAACTGTTTGGAGCTTATCTCCCTGGGCCTTTACTGAAAATGGACATATATCCAGCTAGACTAGCCCGGTCAACAAATGTAAAATAAAATAAATAAAAAATGTCATTCCATTCTCAGAACTCCCCCTGTACGAAGGAAAATCCCAGACAATTCCACCCAGTCTCAGGGATCAAGCAACCATAGAGATTCAAAGGCTGCAGGCAAAGAGAGTCATCCAGCCAGTCCCAGCAGACCAAATAGGATCCAGAACCTACTCCAGATTCTTTTTAGTTCCAAAGAAAACAGGGGACTGGAGGTCCATCTTGGAACTCAGCAGACTCAACACCTTTGTAAAGAAGGAGAAGTTCCAGATGTTCACGCTTCAATCGATTCTCCCGTTTCTAGGAACGGGCGATTGGATGTGCTGTATAGATCTCAAGGATGCGTACTATCATATCAAAATGGCCCGACCATCCAGAGATCATTTGGATTTCCAGGTGGGAGCCAGTCACTATCAGTTCCGAGCACTGCCCTTTGGTCTCACAACAGCCCACAGAGTGTTTACCAAATGCATGGCAGTGGTTACGGCTAACCTGAGGCGTCTAGGATTCTGAGTGTTTCCGTATCTAGACGACTGGCTCCTCACCACCACATCCAGGAATCTACTACTTCAATCCAGGGATCACACTCTCAATCTGTGCTCTCAGTTAGGAATAACTATAAATTTTGACACGTCTGCGTTGTCACCATTGCAGCGCATCTCCTTTATTGGAGCAAACTTAGACACCACCACCGCCATGGTACAGTTGCCACTGGACAGAATAGTCGCTCTTCGACAACAGGTATCAGACATCCTGACCAGCAAAGAAGTACCAGCCTCACAAGTGTTGAAACTACTAGGTACTATGGCAGTAATGCTCATAGCAGTTCCTCTGGGGAGTATGCACATGAGAATACTTCAGTGGTTATGCTTCACCCAGTGGTCTTACTAACAACTTCCAATGTCATTCTTGATAATGATTACAGATTCATGCAGAAAGGATCTTCAGTGGTGGTTGACCAGCCATCATGTAACAGTAGGTCGCCCATTTGTTCTTCCCCCGCCATCAGCCACGGTGACCATGGACGCTTCTCTGATAGGGGGAGCTCTTTCAGGAAAGGACAGCCCAAGGCACCTGATCAGAGACAGAGTCACGATTGCACATCAATGTTTTAGAGATGAGAGCAGTACATTTGGCCTTGCAGTACTTCCAAGACTCTCTTCTTCTGGGAACGATTGCGATTCAGACCGACATGTCATTGGTCTGGTATACCAACAAGCAAGGGGGAACCAAGCCTTACCCCTTATGTCGAGAGGCCATGAGAGTCTGCCAGTGGGCTGTATCCACCGGTCTCTTTCTGATAGCGACGCACATCCCAGGGAAATCCAGTGTGATCACAGACAAGCTGAGCAGAGCCATTCTGATGCCGCATGAGTGGTCCCTCAAAGACGACATTGCAGAGATGATTTTCTGCAGATGGGGCCAGCCTTGCTGCGACCTGTTTGCATCGCCTATGAATGCCAAATGCAGAAGCTACTTTGCCCTGAATCCCCCACCAGGGGGGGAACCCAGGGGATTCTCTCGTGCACGCTTGGCCTCTGAGACTTTTATATGCTTTTCCACCAATTCCCCTGATTCTGAAATTCTTGCAGAAAGCCAAAGCCCTGGGGAGGACTGTAATTCTAATAGCCCCGTATTGGCCTCGACAGATTTGGTTCCCTTTACTTCGACTCTACCAACTAGAGGAACCTTGGATTCTGGACCCAGTTCCAGATCTGCTGACACATTCGTCAGGGGCTCTTCATCCTTTTCATTCACTTAGATTGACAGCTTGGCTGCTCCAATTTCCAGCATAGCCAGGTGTCACAATTTTTCCTCGGAGGTGCAGCATATCCTTGTATCCTCTGATAAAGCTTCCACCAGAAAGTTGTACGCCAGCAGATGGAAGCGATTTGTTTTCTGGGCTTCACAAAATGATATTGACCCATACATCGCCCCCATTGCTAGCATTTTAGAGTTCTTCACTAAGCTTTTTAATGAAGGTGCTGCAGCTGCCACCATATGAGTTCACTTGGCTGCAATTAGAAATTTTCATCTCGGATCAGAAGGTTCTAATCTAATGTCTCACAGATTATGTACAGCCTTCTTAAAAGGTACCATACATCGTAGACCACCAGTTAGACAACCTTTTACTCCCTGGAATCTAGTTCTGTCACGGATTATTCTTCCTCCATTTGAACCTGCATCATCCTGCCTTCAGGCCTGATCTATCAAACCTCCATATTTGATTTTTCACCCTGACAAAGTGTCGCTGAGGATTAACCCTTCCTTTCTCCCAAAGGTATGCTCGGAGGCTAATCTGAACCAAACTATTGAACTCCCAACTTTCTTCAGTAACCATTCCAACAAGTTGGAGTATATGTTGCATAAACTTGATGTTCACAAATGACTAAGATTCTATTTGGATAGAACAAAAGAATTTAGAATATCAGAACAACTTTTTGTCTCTCATGCTGACACCAAGAAAGGGCTACCAGTATCAAAAGGTACTCTTTCCAAATGGTTGACTGATTGCATAAAATTCACATATTCCTCCCTGAATCAACCGTTAGAGCATAGCATGAAAGCGCATAGCATGAAAGCGCATTCCACTAGGACTGTTTCTACTTCTTCAGCTTATACGGCTAGGCTGCCTTTGGACACGATATGTGCAGCTGCCACTTGGTCTACGCCTCATACCTTCATTACGCATTACAAAGTAGATAGGGGCTCCAGGGACAGGGCTTCCTTTGGTTCCACTGTCCTCAGGGATATAGTCCCATGAGCCACCCAAAATGAATGGTGCTTGGGATGGGACGCTACTCGTGTGTAAGAATGAATGGCGAGATTGAACAACTTCACATGAAGTTATGTACTTAGCGTAACATTCCATGTGAGTTGTTCATCTTCATTCTTACATGAATTTGCCCCTTCTCCATTGTTGTGCGATCTTAGAGTTGGTATATATAATTAGGGCATGTAGAGGGGCTTGACTCCTGCATTAAAAAAGTTTTCAGTATTTTGGGATTCATTCTTTTGGTTTGTCAGTCTTCTGAAGTAGAGTATATATATATATATATATATATATATATATATATATATATTTTTTTTTATATATATATATATAATATATATTTATTTATTTATGGGTCCCCTTGAAAACATCTAAAACCCATAACATCTAATTTCATAACATTGAGACCCGAACATCGCAAACCCATAACATTGAATTTCATAACATCTAACAGTAGAAATCACATGAAAATAACACCCCCTCCAAATATAATGACACCAAACTACCAAACACACTTTTTACTGTTTCTGCAGGGGGGCTTGATACAGTGGGTTTAGGAAATTAACTTTTTCCCACTGTAGTGCGATCTTGGAGTTGGTATATTTAATTTACAGGGGGTGTGGGGGGCAGAGTGTGTTTGGTAGTTTGGTGTCGTTATATGTGGAGGGAATGTTATTTTCTTGTGATATGTAGTGTTAGATGTTATGAAATTCAATGTTATGGGTTTTTAGATGTTTTGGGTTTTAAATGTTCTGGTCTCAATGTTATGAAATTAGATGCTATGGGTTTTAGATGTTTCAAAGTAGACCCATATATATATATATATATATATATATATATATATATATATATATATATATATATATATGTTGTTCTTCTTTTGGCTTTTCCCGGCGGTTAGGTCACCACAGCGGAACTCCGGTCCGCTAATGGTTGGCAGTAGATTTTTATGGTGCCGAGGTGCCAGCTCGACGCCCAACCTTCAACGAAGGCACGCCCATTCACGCATGTTTTTCATACGCCACTCGACCGCGGGGAGGACATGCAGACTCCACACAGAAGGCACTCCAGCCGAGAATCGAACAGGAGAACCTCTTGCTGTGAGGCAACAATGTTATCGCTGCACCACCGCGTCTTATATATATATATATATATATATATATATATATATATATATAAGTTTACACACCCCTGTTAAATTGCCAGGTTTTTGTGATATAAAAAATTGAGACCACAATAAATCATTTCAAAACATTTCCCATCTTTAATGGGATCTATAACCTGTACAGTTCAATTGAAAAACAAATAAATCTGTTAGGAGAAAAAGTATAAAACAGTAAAAAAACTTACAATAACCTGGTTGCATAAGTGTGCACACCCTTAAACTAATACTTTGTTGAAGTAACTTTTGATTTAATTACATCATTCAGTCTTCTTGGGTAGGAGTTAGCATGGCACATCTTGACTTGGCAATATTTGCCCACTCTTCCTTGCAAAAGTGCTCCAAATCTGTCAGATGGCGAGGGCATCTCTTGTGCACAGCCCTCTTCAGGTCACCCCACAGATTTTCTATTGGATTTAGGTCTGGGCTCTGACTGGACCATTCCAAAACTTTAGTTTTCTTCTGGTGAAGCCATTCTTTTGTCATGTTGAAAGGTGAAATTCCTCTTCAGCTTTCTAGCAGACGCCTGAAGGTTTTGGGCCAAAAATGACTGGTATTTGGAAGTGTTCATAATTCCATCCATCTTGACTAAAGCCCAAGTTCCAGCTGAAGAAAAGCAACCCTAAATCATGATACTGCCACCACCATGCTTCACCATGGTGATGGTGTTCTTTTGGTGATGTGAAGTGTTGTTTTTTAACCAAATGTACCTTTTGGAATTGTGGCCCGAAAGTTCAACTTTGGTCTCATCAGACCATAACACATTTTTCCACATGCTTTTGGGAGAATTGATGTATTGTTTTGCAAATTTTAACTGGTCCTGGATATTTTTCTGGGTAAGAAGAGGCTTCCGTCTTGCAACCCTACACCATAGCCCAGACATATGGAGAATACGTGAGATTTTTGTCACATGTAGTACACAACCAGTACTTGCCAGAAATTCCTGCAGCTCCTTCAGTGTTGCTGTAGGTCTCTTGGCCGCCTCCCTGACCAGTTTTCATCTTGTCTTTTCATCAATTTTGGAGGGACGTCTAGTTCTTTGCAATGTTACTGTTGTCCCATATTTTCTGCACTTTTTGATGCCTGTCTTCACTGTGTTCCATGGTATATCCAGTGCAGTGGAAATTTTTTGTACCCTTCTTCTGACTAGATCCCTTTGATGCTTTGTAAACTCTCTGCGAACCATAACTTTTGCTGTAGCAGGCAACTGAGTAAATAACAGGAAAATCCTACTAGGACAGCTCAACCTTATTTGTGGTTAATCATGGTCTCTTTACTTGGTGGCAGGTGTGTACCCAAGAAGACTGAATGTTGTCATTAAATCAAAAGGTGCTTCAACAAAGTATTAGTTTGAGGGTGTGCAGACTTATGCAACCAGCTTATTGTACATTTTTTATATTTTTTCCCCTAACAGATTTGTTTGTTTTTTTAATTGAATTGTACAGGTTGTAGTTCACATTAAAGGTGGGAAAGGTTTTGAAATGATTTATTGTGGTCTCATTTTTTTATATCACAAAAACCTGGCAGGGGTGTGTAAACTTTTTATATCCACTGTATATAGTGTGTGTGTGTGTGTGTGTGTGTGTGTGTGTGTGTGTGTGCGCCCACTTGTATGAGGCGTAGTTTTTAGAATTTGCTGTGACCTCTTTCACGGGGCTCATGCTGCTGAAAGTGTGTGGTGAAACAAAAAGTCCTGTATTGTTGAAAGTATGCAAATCTGCATAGTTAGTGTTGTGGTTCATGTGTATCGCACATGATCACTGTTTGTTAAATTGCCCCATAAAGCAGAGAATTCATGTGGTGCATGGAGATTGGAGACGGATGGAAATGCTGTTGTTAAATATAGTATACCAATTTAATTACTCCAAAACCTAGAATAAAGTGTTACACCCCAGCACACCACCTAAGTTCGATCTTTCACTTAGCAGTCATTCAGTCCGGTTCCATTCTTATTTGCAGTCCATAATCCCTGCAGTTGTCTTCCTCAGAACTTTAGAAGATTGCATCTGACACCCTTTCTCACCCTGTACTACTACTTGGCCTGACATCTCTCATACGCTGTCTTACCCTTGCCAACTAACTTGTTCAGACATCTCTCACATTAGCCATACTACCTCCCCTCTGTTCCCCTCATTTTTTTTCCCTTTCAGTTGTCACTTCTCTACTGTGTCAGCTTTAATCATCCTTCTCTCTCTTCTTAAGTTTTCTTTCGCCATCTTTATTACACTTTTCACAAACTTATTTCTGTCACCTTGTTACATTTGTTTGTATGTCAGTTTCAGTCCTCTAGCCATATTGCTGCTATTCTTTTTACTCTTTTTCTTTTTGCTAATTAACTAAACTGATGTACATACTCTTAGTATGCACCTGCTGAAATGAAAATGTAAACTGTCATCTCCTAGATCATTTGTCATAATCTCTGTCACCTAATCTGGCTGTATTATGATGTTCATCGTGTTTCACTGTTGCAGTCCTAACCAGTGGGTTATCCGGCTCCCGGTAGCCCTCGATCAGCCAGAATACAAAAGGTAAGTAAAAATGACATCGGCTGTAAAGGACATCAGGGCGTCTGATACAAAAGGAGGCAGCCAACGTCACTTCTTCAGTCTTCCTTGCCACG
Organism: Protopterus annectens; assembly: GCF_019279795.1. Classification (NCBI taxonomy): domain Eukaryota; kingdom Metazoa; phylum Chordata; order Ceratodontiformes; family Protopteridae; genus Protopterus; species Protopterus annectens. The sequence continues at coordinate 542,602,530 of NC_056731.1, forward strand.
GAGCCCAAAGCAGAAGTATTTCTTGCATGAGTGCCGGTCGGCTGTTTACCTTTTTTGTTTCCGACTACAAAGTTGAAGTCAACTACGGCTAAGTACCCTGTTGGGGATCTTCATTTCTTGCCTTAACGAATGTCAGAAAAGGTTAATAATTGTCTTACCTGTGGAAAGCAGATTCCCCATAGAGATTTTCATTCCTATTGTATTATTTGTTTAGGCCTTGACCACGACGTGATCTCTGTGCTTCCTTTAATCTGCATACTATTCGTCATCGGGCTAAGCTTTTAGCTAAACATTTTGGAGTTTGGCCTGAGTTTGTTGATATGGCTTCTGCTGGTCTTCAGGCTTCGGATATCCCCAAGAAACGTAAGGATAAGGACTGCGACACACTTCCGAAGGTCAAGTCCTCGGATGATGTTAAGTTGGTCGTCAGTCATGCGGTAGCCAGTGAGGCACCTTTGCAGCCCCTGCAGCCCACAGATTTTCAACCTCAGGCCTCGGATGAGACCATTTCATGGGCCCCAGGCCTCCGGCTTCCATTTTGCCTTCTGACCATCCACCTGTTGCCTCTTCAGCTGGATCCGGAGCCACTAAGCTGACTCCGGTGTCCGAGGCCTCCATTCTTTGTTCAGACAGCAAGCTCATACCAACGACTTCAGCTGCAACTTCAGCGGTTGACATGCCTTCCGACTCCTTCAGACTTGCAGGTGAATCTTCCAGTCGTAAGCCTGTGAAGAAACAGGCTCCAGTTTCCTCTCGTTCCCCTCATTCTCAAATGGTTAAAATGGCTGATGACCTTTTGACTCTTATTAGGGGTTCACAGCCTCCTCCTTCAAAAAGAGGTAGGGATGTCTCTCCTGAGGCTTTGTCTTATTCAGGTTCTGATACTTCTAGCATTTCTGTTGATGAAGAGGAAGTTTCTCAGGCTTTCTCTCCTTTTGAGGATTCAGGCGCAGAGGAGTCCATCCCTTCCACTTCTCCTCCAGACGATTTCTCTTTTGGTTCTCATTTGGTGATACTTTAAGTACTCTCAGGGAGCATTTTAAATGGGAAAGTCAGGATTATCCCCTTTCCCTGCCTTTGGCTATTCCACCTGTGTTGGAGGTGGTTGATGATGTTTTTCTGGAAAATTCCTTGACTCCAAATTTGATTCCTCCTGCTCCCAGGAAACTTGACAGGTACTATAGAGTCCCTGATTCTCATTTTTTTTTTTTTTTCAGGAATCCGTTTGTTGATCCAGAGGTTATTTCTCAAGGCCCTAAAGGAGTTAAGGCCACTGTTACTAAAAATCCTGTTCCTTCTGTCAGGGAATCTAGTAACCTAGATAGGTGGGGTAAAAAGGTTTATACCTCTGCCACTCTTGCTATTAAGTCTACTAATTGTTTTTTTCATTTGCTAAAGTACCAGCAGCACACCTTGGAAGCTGTTAAGTCTAGGATAGCAAGTGTGCCTCTGTTGGCGGAGAGTAAGGATATGCAGGATTTGCTGAATTCTGCCAGTCTTGTCAGTAAACATTCATTACATTTTGGTTTTGACATTCTAGAAGCCTCCTGTAGGGCTACAGCTACTGGCTCTCTTATTAGGAAACACGCTTGGCTCAGGGAGCAGCCCCTACCAGAGCCTATCAAGGCTAAGCCTTTAAATGTACCTTTGCATAAGGACAGTCTTTTTGGCAGAAAAGCAGAGGAAGTGGTCAAGAAGATGGAAGACAAGGCCAAGTCTATGCAGACAGTTAAAGACTTTCTGCAAGTTCGGCCTCCGCGCTTTAGCAGGAATTACCCTTCTAAGAGTTGGACGTTCCCTGATACCAGCAGACAGAACCATTCTAGGACTAGAGGTTACAAGTTTTCTAGGGGGGCAGGTGGCTACCCCTCAAAGGTCTAAGTGTTGGCAGGCTTCCTCTTCCAAGACTGGAAGTTCTAAGCCTGCATCTCAATGTAAACTTTCCAATTAACTCTGTTCAACTTCTTGCCCAGAGAGTCCTTTAGGGGGAAGGTTGGCCCTTTTTGCAAATGTCTGTCACCATCATGGATGACAAATGGCTACTCCGAACAGTATCCCTAGGACACAAGTTTTCTTTCTGCACCTTTCCAATACCCAAAGGATTCCCGGATGCTTCTCCAAACCAAAGGGCAGAAGTAGAAAAGCAAATGTTGTCTCTGTTATATCTGGGAGCAATAGAATCAATTCCTGCTCAGCAGGTAGGCCAGTGTTTCTATTCCAGACTTTTCCTAGTTCCAAAAAAAGAAGGCACCTGGCATCCTATCCTAGATCTGTCCCTCCTGAACTCTTTCTTGATAATTCCAAAGTTCAGAATGCTCACTCTGCATCAGTTGCTGCCAGTGTTAGAAAAGGATTCCTGGCTGGTGACGTTGGATCTCAAAGAAGCTTATCTGCACATCCCTATCTGGAAAAGTTGTAGGCAATACCTTCATTTCAGGGTGGCAAGCAACACTATCAATTCTCTGTGCTGCCCTTTGGCTTATCTACTGCTCTCAGAGTTTTCACAAAGTGCCTGGCTCCAATCATTGCTTTTGCAGGCAGAAGAAAATTCAGATTTATCCATACTTGGATGACTGTCTAATTCAAGCAAATTCTCAGAAACAGCTGTTAAAAGGATCTAGAATTTTTAAAGACTGTTCTCTCTTCCCTGGGTTAGACTCTCAATGAGGAAAATAATGGTGCCATCCAAAGAGATAACATTCCAGGTAGCGAGTCTGAACACAGCCGCCCAGATGATACTTCTCACCCAGGAGAAGCAAACAACTCTTTCAGTTTACTCAAGGACTTGGCAAGCCTATCCCAGCTCCCTGCAAGGAAATACCTGCAAGCTTTGAGATTAATGGCCTCTTGCATTCTCGTGATTGCATATGCAAAACTGCATATGAAGAAATTACAATGGTACCTCAAGAACATTTGGTGTCAACACACACAGGACCTGGATGTGATAATTCCTCTGCTTCCATGTCTGCAGACAGAGTTTCTGTGGTGGGCAACAGCCTGTCTACAGAACAAAGGCATGCCTTTTCGCCCACCTCCTGCCACTCAAATTCTTACCACAGATGCATCGGACTATGCCTGGAGAGCACACCTGGATGGCATATGCGTACAGGGATGTTGGAATGCCCAGCAGAGGCACCTGCACATAAAACTAAAGAAGTTGATGGCAGTCCAGCAGGCCTTACTAGCTTTCAAGCATCTTCTTTCTCCAGGGACCCTGCTTGTCAGGACGGGCAACACCACAGTCATGTGGTACATCAATAAGCAGGGAGGGACTCATTCTTACCTCCTGTGCAGACAGAGCATGAGTCTTTGGTCCATAGCAGCATCCCTGGGCCTGCATCTCCTAGCTCAGTTTCTTCTAGGAAGGCTCACTGTTTTGGCAGACCAGTTGAGCAGACAGACCCTGGATCCTCACTAGTGGCAGCTGAACAGAGCAGTTTTTTACAGCATCATTCAACGTTGGGGCACTCCTCAAGTGAATCTTTTCTCCTCTCCAGGCAACCATCTTCTACCTCTTTTTTTGCACCAGACAGCATCACAGCAGAGCCTGGAAAGTGGATGATCTGTCCTTCCCTTGGACGCTGCTGTCAGTTTATGCCTTCCCTCCTCTTCTTCCCAGAGTATTATTGAAGATCAGGGACGAACGACCAAGGACTGTTCTCATAGCTCCGGCCTGGCCCAGACAGCATTGGTATCCACTGCTTCGCAGTCTCTCCCAATTTCCTCCTTGGCATCTTCCTCTGAAGCCAGATCTTTTGGTTCAGGAAGGGGGAAGCATTCTACATCCTCATCTTCAGTCTCTCCATTTGGCAGCATGGCTCATTGTATGACTCCATCCTTTTCTTCTAACCTTTCCCAGCAGGTGGTTGATGTGCTGAGGGAGGCCAGGAGGCCTAGCACTAGGACGTCTTATGCTGGCAAATGGGAAAGATTCTCTCATTGGATGCAGGCTAGAGGGGAGTCTTCTTCTCAGCCTACCTTTCCTCTGATCCTGCAATACCTGGCTGATTTGCTTCAGGGTGGTCTTTCTTTTTCCTCTATCAAGATCCATGCTTCAGCCATTTCTGCCCATTGTTCTTTTGAACAACCCATTTTCTCTCATCCTCTGATGAAATTGTTTCTCAGAGGTGCTTGCAAGTTAAAACCTTCCAGAAGGGTGCCTACTCCAGCCTGGGATCTTAATTTTGTTTTAGAGAAACTCACTCTTCCTTCTTTTGAGCCAGCTGCCACTGCAGATTTAAAGTTTCTGTTGTGGAAGACTGCCTTCCTCTTGGCTATAACTTCAGCAAGGAGGGTTTTGGAGCTGCATGCTTTGATGGCTGTGGAGCCTTTTCTTATTTTCCATGCAGATAGGGTCTCTCTGAGAACCAACCCCTCTTTTATGCGTGAGGTGGATTCTAGCCTGACTCTTAATCAGTCCATACACTTTCCCACCTTCTTTCCTAATCCTTGAAATACAGGTGAAAGAATCCTACATTCTCTTGATGTGCATAGACAGCTCAGGTTTTACCTGGACAGGACTAAAGACCTTCAGAAATCAGCAGTTATTGGTCAGTTTTGCCCCTGGAGCCCAGGGCAACGCTATTTCTAAGCAAACCATTTCTAAATGGATTGCGCATTGTATTACTTTCTGTTATTCCTTTTCTTGGTAAGGTTCCTCGTCAAGGGGTTAGGACCCACTCAGAGCAGCTTACACTTCTGCAGCCTTTTTAAGGGGTGTCCCTACTAAAGACATTTTGGAGGCTTGCCACATGGTCTTCTGTTCACGCTTAAACAAAGCATTATAATTTGCCTTTGTTTTCAAGAGCCAAGGCAGGGTTTGCCACTGCTGTTCGGCAGGGCATTATCTCTAATCCTTGATTCTGTTGGTTCCTCTTCCCTTTTCTCTGGGCTTTGGTAATCAACCCATTGGTTAGGACTGCAACAGTGAAACATGATGAACATAGTACAATTGTGTACACTTACCATAAATGTAGATGTTTGAGTGTATTCACTGTTGCAGTCCTGGTTTCCCTCCCTCGTTCCCCCTTTTCCCTTTTCCTAAGGTACAGGCTAAATTTGTTATTGTATGCCAAAATGGCTTTTGGTTTAAGCCTTGTTTTCTGGGGGCTTCTGACTGTTATGGCAAGAAAGACTGAGGAAGTGACGTCGGCTGCTTCCTTTTGTATCTGACGCCCTGACGTCCTTTACAACCGACGACAGCCAATGTCATTTTTACTTACCTTTGGTATTCTGGCCGATCGAGGGCTACTGGGAGCCGGATAACCCATTGGTTAGGACTGCAACAGTGAATACACTCTAACATCTACATTTATGGTAAGTGTACACAACTGTATTTTCTAAATACAATACTATGCATCTTGAAGTCTTGTAAAAAAAATGTTCTTTTATTTTTTTGCTCTAATACAGTCAGTAATCTGTGTAATGTTGTTGATATTTGTAAATATTTTATTTTATCACTGTTTTTATTTGTATATCTAGAGCTTTTCTCCCCGGACCTCCACCGAAAAGGGACTTTTGTTGCCTAGTCAGACATTTCCAGTAAACAGAGGTGGTTCCTAAATGCTTTATCCCATATACAGGTCCTCTCAAATTATCTGTAGCTTGATCCCAGTTATTAGTCACAGTGGCATTCTCCTCTTTTTGATTCTTCCTCAGATCCTTGTTTACTGCCATGAGTAGTATATTCCTAAATGATTCCTATAGCTTGTTTGCTCCCTCCATTTGTTTGTGGTCCTTCAGCTCATTTTTATTAATTATTCTTTTTTGGTGCCCTGCTGCCTGCCAATCAACAGCTTCTTGAGATCCTGTTGGAGCTGGGGAGCTAAATGCAGTCTGCTTTCACGGCTCCCTAGCTTTTTAAAAAAAGGGCTACAGTACGATAATAACCTTTTGAAGTGTTAGTGACTTTTAAAATGGCAATGTGAAGTAAAACCTTAATGATACATAGACTTACCATCATTACATGCCACAGGAGCAATATTTGTAGAAATAAAAAGGGCTTTTTGAATTTGTTGGCCACTTTATACATGAATACTTAAAAATCTGGGTTTTGGAGATATTCTGCTGACCTGGATTCAGAATTTTATTTGTCACTTTTTTACTTGGCAGTACTCGTCCATCGTTGGCTGTATCAGAAGGCAGTACTGGTCCCACTTCTTTTTAAGTTGTTCATCAGTGACTTTATTATGGACTTCCTCTAACTACAGATGACTGTGTATGACTTGCTTGGAAGCTCATAAGGATTTTAAGTTCCCCTGGTGTCTGTTATAACAAATACACTGTGAACAACATTGTCTTTAGTAATTTCCAGAAACTTAAGGAAGGCAGACTGTGACCTTTACCAGTATTGCAAATGCCTTCATCATCAACCTCCTTTTTTTCCCCTTTCTACAAAGGATTGGGGTGTCATGTCAACTGTCACCATCTCTCTCTGTTCAGTGCCACTCTCCTGCCTTCTTTGACACTCGTGCCTGACTGTGACAAGTCTTCTCTCATACAGTCCATCCACCTCTTTGCCAGATGTTGTTTCCTCTTGCCTTATTCCCATCTATCCCAAATCTTCTCCACCAGATTGTCTTCTGCTTTTTTTGAGCATGTACCTGAACCACCATAATCTGTTCTGTTTGACCCTTTCTGCATTTGGAGCTACTTTGGCTTCTGCTGTTAAGTCCTCATTTCTTCATCTGTCCCACAGTGTGCATCCTACCACCTGTCTCAGGCTCTTCATCTCTATTTCCTCTAGGTTCCTCAACTGCTCTGCCTTTACTGCCCATGTTTCTGTACCATGCAGCAGTACTGGTCATACCACTGGTACACATTACTTTTCAGCTTCTTTGGCATTCGTCTGACATGTACTACACCTGACACTCTGTGCTAGTTACCTGCAGCCCTTCTGATTCTAGCTTTGACCTCCTTATTTAGACTTCCCCTCTCCTCACTGACCCCTCCCAAATACTTGAAGCTGTTAACCTCTTCCACTCTTTTCCCTTCTATCTCAATTCTCAGCTTTTTCTGAACTCCACCATTTTCTGCCATTACAACTGTCTTATCTGTATTCAGTTTTATCCCGTGTATCTTCAGTTTTGCATTTCATTCCCCTGTCCTTTGCTGAAGTTCTTGCTCAGAGTTTGCCTGTAATGCCATGTCATCTGAATACAGCAACTTTGTTGAGCTGTCCACCCAATATATTTGCTAATGTAGTCCATCACCAGTATGAACAGCACTGGGCTCAGAGCTTAACCCTGGTGCACACCCACTCCCATTGGGAACCCTTCAGTGATACCAAACACTGTTTGTGCCTGAGTCATTGAGTCCTTGTACATAGGTTTCACTAGTTCCACCAGTGTTTCTAGGGCTTCAAACCATGGCAAGACTGCTTGAATTAGCTTTCTTGAGACCTTGTCATATGCATCTCCAAGTCCAGGAATGCCCATTTTGACTCTTTTGTCATCTCTAGCCTCTTCAAAACTGTCTCACTAGTAAACATCAGGTCAGTTGTGCTGCATCCTGATGTGAATTTGAACTGCTCATCTCCCGTCTTACTTTCTACTACTGTGCATATTAATTTATCAATCACCCTTTCCAGAACTTTCATGCAGTGTGACAGAAGTTTGATACCTCTGTACTGCCCACAGTAGTGAATGTCTCATTTGTTCTTGAACACTGGCACTCATTCTCCAGTCATCTGGGATACACCTTTCTTTGCACACTGCCATCTCTTCCTATATTAGAACCCAGGACCATCTGTATTGCAGCCCTACACATACACCTGCTGCCATTGTCTCACCCAGCATCTTGGTCATATCAGCTGTGATATCATCTGAGCCTGCTGCTTTCCCTAATTTAATTTTCCTTGGTGCTGTTCGTACTTCTTCTGTGGTGGGCTTCTCCGTTCACCTCACTGTAGGCTGTATCTGAGGTAGTACAGCTTTTGTGGGTTTTCTTCATTTAGAAGTTGCTTGAAGTACTCTTTCCATCTGCCTTTGATGTCCTGTGGACAGGTGAGAAGGTTGTTGCTGGCATCCCTTATGAAGGGTGTCTGACTGTCTTCTTTATACTTCTTCCTTTCTTTGCCATGCAACCTAATATAGGTTCTTTCTGCCAACTACTGAATCAATTTACAAAAGCTAATAGAGTGCCTCTGATGCCTTGTTCTTAGCTATTGCAACTCCTCAGTTAGCCAACCAGTATTCCTTCCTAACCTGGTCCGTCTTTTCTATCTTCCACTATTTCGTCTACTACTTTTTTCTTTTGATGACTTCCTAGACTTCTGTATTCCATCACCAGCTTTCCTTATTTATTTATTTAATATTTGTGTATGGGAAAGTCTGACTTGGAAAGAATCCAATTTTCAGCAGAGGCCAGGGAAGAAACGCTCCAGCTGCATGTCTTTGTAACATGGGAGTAAACCGGAGCACCCAGAGGAAACCCACACGAGTGCATGGAGGACATGCAGACTCTGTACAGAAGGCACTCAAGGCAAGAATTGAACCGGAGAACCTCTTGCTGTGGGGTGACAACGCTACTACTGCGCCTTCCTGGCGTTCTTGTGTACCTTGTTTCCATACCTGATTCAGCCACTTAACTGTTATGTAGTCCTCACACACACGGTTTGAGGCACTGCCATTCTTCAACTCCATCTATTTCTTTCTCTTCTTGAGGTTGTAGAGCCCTGAGTAATTCCTTGAACTGTTATACTTTCTCTACAGTCAACTTCCAGGTCTTCAGCCTGTTCTGTATTGACCTTAGAGCCTTCACTGCCACTACTTTCAGCTGATTGTGGCAACCAGTAGTTTATACTGTCGGACGACTGATTCACTGGGGATAACTTTGCAATCACTGATTCTACCCCAGTGTCCTTACTGTACTAGGAGGAAGTCTACCTGATTTGCATGTTGGCCAGTCTTGTATGCAGTCTTGTGACTGTCTGTCATTCTGAACAAGGTGTTGGCTACTATTAAGCCATTTGCTAGACAGACTTCTAGAATGGCCTCTCCTTCTTTATTCCTTTTGCCTCACCCATGTGGACGCAAGTAGTCTTCATATCCTGTTCTGTCTGTCCTGATGTGTGCTTTCAACCCCAGTTCATGTTATCCTACTTTATCTAGTAAGTCCTGAAGTCTTTTCCTCACTATCATAACCCCAAAGGCTGAGATTTTGAGTAATGCCGTATCATTGGGGTGGAGCCTGATAGCCATGAGTCTGTCACTAATTCTGATCAGATCTCTCACTCACTTCTGCAGCCTATGCCAAACCACAACTCCCACATCTTCCTGAGTAGTAGTCTCAGGTTCCCAGTCCAAATGGCATTGCTGTAGTGCCCTTTCATCTTGTCTCCTGGTTAGACAGGATTTCCAGCCTCCTCCTTTTCGTCATCCACTTCCAAGATGCATCCTGTCAGTGAATCTAGATTGAGTGTTATTCATTGGCTCGACGGGATGATCAATATCTGAAAGAAGGAGCAAAACCTAAGGTGAAATAGTGGAGCAGGAAGAAACTGAACTGTTGTTTGTTATTATGGATCGGACTGATTATATAAATTGCATGAGCCAGTTGTTGGTGACAAATACTTGTGTTGAAGTTTCTAAAAATTAAATTTTTGTAGCGTATTTGAAAATTGACAGATTGCTAGAGGGCATGATTTTGCAAGGGCAGATTTTAGAGAAGGAATTCAGGTATATGTGTAATCCAAAACCAGTTATAGCTCAAATTTTTTGGCATACCAAAAATCCATTCTGATATTAATAATCCACCTTTTCATTCATTCGTGGACGCAGCATGGTCAAAAACTTGTTTTATTGCCAGGTTCCTGGATATCAGTTTAAAAGAAGGGTTAAATAAAATTGAACAGATTTGTAAGGATTCCTGGCATTTTTTTAGGAAAATTGAATGGGGTCAACTTTACTTCTGAGTTCATCTTTGTAACCATTGACGTCCACAGTTTATTTTTGGTTATGCAACATCAAGTGGGTCTCGGGTGGTATGAAAATCAGCTGCAAAAACGTATTAACGTAGAAACCTGGCATGACAAACTTAATGGAGGTAGCGTTAATAACTTCCTGTTTTTTTGAAGGTCAGTTTTTCATGCAAGTAACAGGAGTTGCCTTCTGGCTACCTGTGCAACCTTGTTTGCTAACTATGTTATGGCAGAGTGAGAAGACCAAAATATTTTTGAACAGTGATTTTTAGAAACGTTGGGTGATGCACACCCGTTTTTTTAGATGATGTATTTATATTGTGTAGATATTTACCTCTGAGAAGTTAAGTGAACTTTTGTGGTATATTAATAATACAGTTGAATTTTTGACTTTTTCATCCCAGTGTAATGAGTGTAAAATTAATTTTTGAATGTAGAAATCATTGAAAATCTGGAGAATGGCTGATTTACATCTAATGTGCATCTTAAACCAACTTTCTCTAATTCATATTTGCATTTCTCTAGCTGTCATCCAATACATCAGAAGAAATCGGTTGTAAAAAGCCAGCTAGTGAGATTAGCAAGAGTGGTTTCCGAGTTTGATACTTTTCAATATGAATGTGATGTTCTTATGAATATGTTCATAAAGAGTCAATGTTAAATCATCGAATGCTTAAAAAAAGCGAACAGTGATTTATCAAACCCATGTAAGCGAAAGCTTACAATCTCAAACGCTTAGAACAGCAATTTTTTTTCCAAGGGAAAAGAATCAATGTTCCACAAAAAAAAAAAATGTTTTTAAACATTGCATAAAGTGGGGGGGGGGCTTCGCCTCTACACCCCCCCTACTTAAATATACCAACTCAGAGATCGCACTACAGTGATGAAAACGGCAAAGTAGCGGAAGCAGCCAAGCAAATTCTTTCCCTGGGAAAGAAATAGCTTATATGCCGTTTCACTATTTTGCCTTGTCATACTTTCAAGTTCGATCAAGACGCATTCGAGGTACCCACTGAATTTCTTGAAGAAGTAAAAAAGGAAGTTATCAGTAAAACAGAAAGTGGGTATTTTCAACCCCATATTGTTGAAAGGTGTCTTTGGGAAAAGGAAATGAACATAAAGTTCCAATGCAGGGGAAAAGAATGTTTATATCCACTTTTAGTTTGTATAGCAAGGTGATTATTAAGAAAAAAGTGGGATGTATTTAAATTTGATGAGAATATTTGTCAAAAAAAAAAATTGGGGGAAAAAGCGGTGATGGTTTATAGAAAATGTAAATCATTTAAAATTGGTTAGAGGGTAGATATAGGGAGTGCCACAGTGTTCAATGTTTGGTATGAAAAAATTTGTTTTTTGTACTCCGTGTCCCACAATAAATTGTGGGAATGAGTTCACAGTTAGAAAATATCACATGTAAAATTGAGGGGTCAACTTTTCTTCTGAGTTTATCTTTGTAACCATTGACGTCCACAGTTTATTTTAGGTTATCCCACATCAAGTCGGTCTTAGGTGGTAGCTCTGTTGTGGTTTATCTTGCTCATTGTAAACAATGTCCGACCTTCGTTGTGGGGAAACCTCTAGAAGGCTGAAGGACTGCATTTATGAACATTGTTTAGATAATCAAAAAACAACAAACACCCTTTATAGGCATATAATGCAATATTGAACAAATTTTTTTGGTTTCTTAGATGTAAAGAAAATTAAGAAGGATTTACAGGATAGGATTGTAGATGAACACCTTGATGCCTGTGAATTAAGATGGCAAATTAGGTTAAATGCAACTAACTACCCTGGAATTAAATGAGGTAATTTCTATTAATTCTGTTTTGAAATTGAAGCATATATATTTTAAGTGATTTCATTGGTCAGTAATGATCATGGGTCTCTTATTGTTGGGTGGGGAGGAGGTTATTTAATTGCTTGGCGTGTTTAATGTTATTGAGTTCTGATGAAGTTCCAGTAAGGAATGAAAGTGCTAAACTTCTGGATTTTAGATGGTTGGATTTTATTAAAAACGTTGGATTTTAGTTGGAATTCGTGGTTTTTGTTGCAGCGCTGAGTATTTTCTGTTTGGTTATTGATTCGTGTTATTATCTCTGCATTGATTGTAGCAGTTCATTGTTCATGTTTATTAGGTTGATTGGTTTGCGTCCAGCTTCTGCCCAACAGAGCTATCCCAGGTAACTCAAGCTGGGCAGCAGAACACTGGCTAGCCATTAACTTATTGACCAAGGGCTGTTTGGCATTATGGCAGGCACACACTGGCCAATAGGGGCACATATACCCCTCCCACCATTAGCATGGGTCCCTGGAGTAGGTCAGAGTAGGCCAGGTTCTCAACCAATTTATCACTGGCAAATACCCATGCCCATCTGGGGACATTAGTCAACACGACCAAATTACCTAGAGCCATATTTTACACCATCAGGTGGCCCTGCCTTGGTCCACAGTCTGTGTTCTCCTATCTTGAGAATACTGCGCACCACAGTCGATGCCCAAAGTGGTTGATTTGTACAACTCTTCCCCTTATAGGGCACTATGTGGAGTCTGTGTTACTGCCCACAATTCCATTCTTTTGATGAGTTTGAGTTGGAAACACTCAGCATGTTTTCGGACGTGGGAGGAACTCTACAGAGACACAGGGAAAAACATGCAAACAGGCCGGAGGTCAGGATCAATACCTGTACCTTGTGCATGGGAAACAGAGACCTTCACCATTATGCCAATTGGTGTGTGTATCCCGGTATTGAAATGTGACCTTTAGCAACACTTTCCAGTACAATCCTTACTTTTGAACCTCTGAACTTCCCATCTGTCAAAAGCTGTTAAACACTAATACCTGGAAGTCTGACTTGATCCTCATCTTATACTGAAAATATTTAATAAAATCAGTACTAAAAATGTACAGCAGTTTAAACTATGATATAAGTAGTCATATGTATTGTCATTTAAAGGAAGCAAAATCTGTAGACTTAATGTCTTCATACTCTAAATAGATTTTAGCTTTTAGTTCTCCTTGCAGTATGGCTGTCCTTCAAGCTATAGGTAACAGAAGGTGTCATTTTGTATCTCTTTCTAGTCACAAGGAGCACCACTTGCCAGACTGTAAAAAAAGCGAACTGAGTGCATGCTACCGCCAAAGCAATTTCTTTTTTTATTATTAGCCTCCTTCACATTCTGAATTCCTTGCTTACCTATCATGGGAGGGAGAGAGTGGAGGGGTCATAAGCAAAGGTGGCTACTGAATTCCATGCTTACAAAATACCAAAGTCAAGCAATGACAGAGGCACATTGGGTGTTGAGAGTGAGGAAATGAGTAGGGCATATAAGTAAAAAAAAATCCACTTGGCAATGAGTATGATGCTGCACTGGGTCTCCTCAGTCTTTTGTTAGGCAACAGCAAGTTTTCAGATTAGGATCAGGAGTGACTTCCAGCATCCACAGTCAAAAGCAGACATGAGTGGCAGTCAGTGGTCTGCACTGTGGGGGGGTCAATAAAACACAGTGACATTTGCCCACTTTGGTCACAGAGTTCCATCAGTGCTGACACTTATGAACAAAGTTGTAATAAGGGTGGATGACCAGATCACATGTTGAGCAAGTGCAGTATCATGGCTAGACAGATGAATGCAGACATTGCATTTGTAGTTATGACTATTAGTATGCACAAACAATTGTAACAAGGTACTTGCTGTAGTTATAGCAGTGTAGTAGGCAACTTGCCAGAGTTAGAGAACACCTCTTTTTTGGCTGTCGAGTTTGGTTGAGGGGGATCTAGTCTGATGAACTGCTCAGGGTGCCAGATGAATTAGCTGTGACTCAGCTTATGAATTCCGCTTTTAATTTTGCCTTAAGAGAAGACTCCTGAAAATGTTGGCTGCATCTTGGAAGTTGCTTCCTTCTGATGTTTTTTAATTGTTGTTGTAGATTCAGGTATGAGCTTGTTAAGCACCTTGAAGCTACTTATGAGTGTGACTGCTTCACTGATAAGGAGTGTTTGCCTTCTTCCTCCCTCATTACCAGTCTAGACCCTGGTGTCTCCTTTCTTCTACCTTTCATATTAGTTTCTTATCTAATTATCTCTCTCTCTACCCATTTCCCTTCTTTTCATATCTACACTTTACTTGTCATACTCACTGCACCTTCTCTTCATTCAGATCTTTATATTTTAAATCCCTCCCCCTCGCTCTATCTCCTGTTGTCTTTACTCATAGGTAGGTACTAGGCTATCAGCCTGAGGGCCTACGTAAGCCTAGCCAACAAGGTTCCCTGGCTTATGCCACCCAAGAAAGTTATTTTCCTGTGTCACTGTCGAGCAGACACACAAAAGTGATCCCCGGGGTGTATTTCCTATTTCCCATCCACTCATCAAGATTTTTCTTGAAGCGTGCTAATGAAGAACTTTACTTGACATAGATGGGTAGCCTGTTCCAGAGTATGGGAAGTCTCTGGGGCAGGAATCTATCCCTCCAGCATGTCCTGTTTATTGTGGTGACAAGGCTTAGGTCCCTAGAGCATGTAGCTCGGTTGGATTGGGATTTCTTTAGATGTAGCATGTCCAACAGCTCTGGGTTTGACATAGGCTTTATATGTTAGGCAGAGATCACCTCGGAGTAAGCGATATGCTACGGAGTAAAGCTGGAGTTGTTTGAGACAGTCAGTGTAGGGCATCTGTTTGAGGCCAGTAATCCTCTTTGTGAGGTACTTCTGTTGCCTTTCCAGCTGCTGCAGATGTCTTGTGAGGTACATTACAAAAGGGGCATTGTACTCTATAATGGGTCTAATGAGTGTCGAGTAGGGGGGAATAATGACTTCTTTTTTCTTGGATGAGAACCCTTTTATGATGAGGTGTGCCATGTAGAAGGACTTCCTGACTACTGTGGCGATGTGACTATCAAAGGACAGACTACTGTCCACCTGGGTCCCAAGGTCTCTTATCATACATTCGGTGTTAATAGACTGCTGTCTATGTAGTAGTTCATGGGTACAGAGTTTTTACCAAAGGGGATGACGATGCACTTTTTGGCATTGAGCTTCAGGCCATGGCACTGACATCAGGCATCTGTCTCAGCGAGGCCCTTCTGTAGAATTTCCACATCATTTGGGGACTCAACTATGGCTCCTAGTTTGCGGTCATCTCCGAACGTCGTTAGCCAGAGGCCTTTTGTGTTAGACTGTACTTCAGAGAAGTAGATACCAAACAGGAGAGATCCCAGGACTGAACCCTGTGGTACTCCACTTGTCACTGGTTTGCGGTCATATTTGGAGTGTGCAACTTTTACAGTGTGGGTTCTGTCAATGAGCCAGTTGGCAACCCATCTTGTGACGTAGGGATTTATACCTAGTTTAGTGAGTTTAGCTATAATTCCAGAATGGGGGATGGTGTCGAAAGCCTTGGCGAGGTCAAGATAGGCTGTGTGAACCACCTTTCCCTTATCTACGGCTTTGATGACTGCCTCAAAGAAGTCGATCAGGTTCAGAAGGCATGATCTGCTTTTCACAAACGCGAACTGGGTGGGATCCAGAGTTTGGAGGTTACCAATGTCTTTGTTTATGCATTCCATGATGATACGTTCCATGGCCTTGCAGACCAGGCTCGTCAGACTAATAGGGCGATAGTTCCCAGGATTAGTGGTGCTCCCCCTTTGTGGAGTGGGATAACTGTTCCTGTACGCCATTCAGTGGGCACAAAGCCTGATGTGAGGCTGTCATTGAACATGGCACTTAGGTGGGAGCCAGTTCGTTCTGAAGTTCATGTAAAATGCAGCCTTGGATGTTGTCCGGTCCCATAGAGGCTGTGTTTCTGGCTTTAGAGAGTGTAGCTTTTACCTGCGTAGTTGTGATTACAAGGACTCTGCATTCTTCCTGTATAGATATAGGCCCTTTAGGGGGTGGGGGGGTGGGGTAAAGTTAGCACTGAACGTATCTGCCAGGATGTTGGCAATATCAGTTGGTTCTGTAATTTTCGTGCCGTTGTGCTGTAACTCAGAGCAGATCTGGGTGTTGCCATTGAGATTCTTGACATAGCTATAGAATGCTTTGGGGTTGTCCTTAGAATCAGTGGCAATTTTGTTTTCGTAGCTAGCTTTAGAGGATCTTATAAGGGATCTCAGCTTCTTACTGAGGCTGACCAGGGAGCTTTTCCACTCATGGGAGTTTACTCTCTTTTGCAACAATTTCTTCCTTCTGTTGTACAGTTTGTTTATGGCAGGGAAACACCAGATTGGCTTCCTTTTTTTGGAGGATAGCGTCTTGGCTCTGTTTGGGATAGCACGATCCATGCACTCATGTAAGTGCTTATAGAGTGCATTTGTGTAGGATTCAGCAGTTGTAACTGTATTGTCCATCTGCATGGGTGTCATGAAGTTCACCACTTCTGTCTTAAGAAGCATGAAGCTGACTTTGGAGAAATTTTTTACCGTGGTTTCTTTAATGGGGGGTGGGATGTGGATATCAAGGGTGATTTGCTTATGGTCGGATCAGACCAACGAGGAGTTGACTTCAGGTTTGGAACACCGGTCACTCATGTTGGTAATGGCTAGGTCTAGGATATTGTTGCCCCTGGTAGGGTGTGGATAAGTTGATCCAGGGCATTGGAGTTTCTGAATTCCAGAAAGCATGTTTGTGAAGGAGTTGGTACACAAGTAGTTATCCCAGTTAATGGTGGGGTAGCTGAAATCGACTATTATTAGGGTGTTTGGTTGAACCTGAATATTTTCCAGTACATCAAGAAAAGAAGAGTGGGAATCCTGGGGCATGGTGGAGGATCTGTAGCAAGCTACAATTTGGATTGCAGTTTTGCCCAGAGTTAGTTGCACTTGGATAACCTCGGATGCATTATGCTGAGCATCTAGCCTGGAGGTGTGGATATCCTTATTGAATATGAACACACCTCCGCCTTTGGTGTTCCAGTCCAGGTTACATGGCCAAAAAGTGTGGTATGAGTTATAGCCTGGTAGTGCAGGGGTGCTCTCTGGAGTCTTGAACCAGGTCTCAGTCAGTGCACAGCTATCAATGTTCTCCATTTTAAGGAGTGCCTCGAGTGAGTGCATTTTGAGATTTAGACTTCTAGCTTTGAGTAGAATTGCCCTCAGTTTTTGCTTGCCGGTTCTTGTTACGGTGGTGAATTTGTCATTTGAATCTTGCCTAAAAAAGGTACTATAGGGGCGGCAAGAGCCTTAGCCAGTATCCGGAATCCCAGGGGCAACAGGTGCAGGCCATCTCTGGCAAAGCATTGTGGTCTGTTGACCACGTCATCCCAAGCAGACAGATACTGGATCCCCTTAGAATGACACCAGAAGCATAGCCAATTGTTGAAGTCAGTCATTTTGTCCTTGTACTGCGGTATCATTCTGGGCAATGGTAGAATGCTACTCAGGGCTAGGGTCATACCTACCTCGGCTACAAGATCGGAGAGCTCTTCCATGTCTCTTTTCATGTAGTCCAGGGAAGGATGTCTCAGGTCGTTCACACCAACATGGACAATGACAGAGTCATATTTGTACTTGTTGTGGAGTGACCCAAGTGCATGGGTTATGTGGCGGATCCTGGCACCTGACAGTAACCTTCTTCTTGTTTAGCCTGGTGAGTGGGACATCAGTGTGCCTGACTATAGATCACCTATGACTAGTATGTTGGATATGTTGTTTTGCCTTATTGGCTGTGGTTGAGAGGCACACTGAGTCTGTGGGCTATGTGTCATTTGGGTTGTGTTGGGGGTGGAAGTTGCTTGCGTTTCTGCTTTGGAGGTCTCTGTTGCTTGGGCCTCCGCGAATGTTTTTGTGTTTATGTGTGTGTATTTTGGTGGTGTAGATTTAGTGAGGCTATAGATTCATAGATTACTACTAGGCTAACTGTCCATGGGGACCATTTTAAGCCTAGCCAATTACCCCATGTGAGAATCAAACCCTGCACCTTGTGTTTCTAAGGTAAGCACCGTAACCTTTACACCAACCTCCCACACATGACTATGTGATAAGTGTGGTGTGGTGCAAGTGTTTACCTTCTCCTCTTGAATGTCAAGTTCAGTCTTGGTTGGAAAGAGCTTTACCTCCAGTTTGGACTAAGTGCATCCCTCACAGGTTGTAGTGTTGGGTGGTAGGAGGAGAAGTTTGTATGTGCACATGAGGCAATTTCTACATTGCCTCAAGATGCCCAGATTCATCAGACAGACAGGAGAGAACACTGGGAGCTGCCCCATGGACATGCCTGAATAAAAAACTGTTTTCCTCTAGATAAGTGAGGAGAGTACAAGAGCTGTTTTTCTCTAAGCAAGTGAGGAAAGTAAGTGCAAAAACTGTTCTCTAGGTAATGAGGAAAGTTGAGTGCTGTAGTAATTAGTAGCTTATTTAGTGCTTACAACAAGTTCTGAACAAGTGCTGAGCACAAATAAGCAAATTCAAGTGCTAAAACTAAGAATCTGTATCTGCGCTAGACTAGTTACAGGAAAAAAACAAGTGCAAATGCGGGCTTTCAAATTAGAAAGTTGAGATTGATGGAAAAGATTGCCCAGATGGCCAATAACTACAATTTCTGAGCCAGAACCACTCCTTATGTGGTAGACAGGTTACCTAGTGCTTAGCAGTCCCACTGACAAGCTAGAAGGCTTCCCTCCAACACAGAAAGGCTTGGGGGGGGGGGGCTCAGAAGCTTACATACAGTCCTGGATACAACAAATTTGTATATTGCATTTGAAAACAACAGTAAAAACGATTCAAATGCAGTGCAAGCTAGCACATTTGAGTATGTAGCAATATTAAACCAAACACAGTTTAAAAAAATGCAATTAAATTAAAAATGACTAAAAACAAGTGCAGAAAGAGTGTATTAGGTAGAATGTGGTAAAGAGATGGGACTGGGGGGAGTGTCCCAGATCAAATCTACAGTGGGGTGGGCAACTTCAAAAGCCACCCAGTTTTACCAAGAAACCAGAAATAGGGAGGGTGGGTGAGACACTTTCAGCAGAGATCTGAAAAACTATACAGTGAATCAAAAATAACAGTGCACAACTCTGAATAAAATTAGTCCAGCAACAATTTACAGTACACAGTTCTGAAGAACCAAAAAAATATACTTAGCTCTGTATATTTCCAGATAGTTTGAAAAGAGCTCTGTTAGACACTGGTTACAGCAGTGATATGCAGGCATGCTACTCAGCATGTTCTCTACCACTTTGTTTAGTTAAGTCTCAGTAATTCTGTTCTTCCACATATTTTCTGTTTTTTTGTTGTGTCTTACTGCACAAAATGTTCATTTTATACATTTTAACGAAACATATGCTAATTACTATATTACTACTGTCTGTCTATATCTGTGTGTGTGTATATATATATATATAGCAATGTATTCTTAATTCCTTTCTGAATCTTTGTCTCCTGTATTATTAACTATTTTAGTTTTAGATTGTAGCTGATTTTTATTATTTTACTGATGTGTTACAATAAATTAACTACTGAAAAAACTTAAAACTAAACAAACTTATGTCAAAACACAGGCACTTCTGAAAAGCAACCGCTGTAAACTAAAGATAAAAAAACACAAGTGTTTAAGTGCTTTTGTTCCTTTACTTTAAAGGGGGCTATTTTTCTCATAGTCAGACTATCATGGTAAGTAATTGCAAATAAAAAAGTAGATTTCAGCTGCCTTACACACATGTGAAGTCTGCTAAGATCTGCCAAACACTGCTGAAAGTGGATTCAGTACTGTCTTTTGAGCTGGAATGTTTTTTCGTGACTGAATCATTTTAGTATATTCTGTAAATGTCCCTTTGGCAATGTTATGCTTTATTATCTTTTTTCTTCTTCTTTTGTATATTTACTTATTTAACTTTTTTTTTTTTTTGCAGCATGTAGAGTATAGTACATTTGTTCCCTTTGCCTATAGTTTTATTATTCTTCTTTCTAAAGTTCACATAGTAACTACGTTATATTTTGTAACTGTTCTGGCTTATTTGTCTGTTACTTTGCAATGTCTTCATTGCACTCATTGAAGTATTTATTGCACTGTGGAAATCATTTATGTAGTATTTTTACTCGTTCGCATGTTTGTCTGCCTTGTGTTTTGGGGATTTGGCAGAAAAAATCCTCGTGCACAGCTGTGTGAGAAACTAATACCATTTTTGTAGTGTTTTAGTGAAAGTGGTTTATGTACATTGTGTTGCACTTTATATTTGTACACTAAGTTTATATTTTGGTATGGTGTTAGATTGTATTATTTATTGAGCTTATTTTCCCTGGGTCTGTACAAAAATGAATGATGGCAATTTAGAATTTTGGGGTTAAAATTTTAAGTAAATGCATATGTAAATAAATGGGCCAAAAGTAGAATATTTCTGTTTATAGGCTCATTACACAGATTGAGAATTCCTTTTAAGAAAACAAGGACACAAGTACCTCCCCTTCATTGCTGATATAGTGCACCACTGGCGATATATATCCAGACAGGGATTACTTGATGGTACAAATGAAATTTCTGGACATTCCTGTAGTTTGGTATGTGAGTGGGATTAGGAGGGGTTTTTTTGGGTTAAACATTCATGCCACCTTAATGCACTCCTTAGACAATATGAACGGCATCCATGGAAAAGCAGACCATAATGAGGGGAGGATGAATAAAGCATGATGAGCGTAAGATTCAGAGGAAATGTATTGAATGACCATTTCCAACATATTGAGTATAAACTAGGATAGATTTCCCAGAGGCCTAGATGTGTCTGGGTGTGCCTCTTATAGCTCCAGGCCTGAGAAACTGCTGGAAACACTGCTTGACTTCAAATCTGAAAGCTGTAGCATTTTCTAGGCTGGCCACATTTGTGTATAGCAGTGCTGTTGTGCACTGAATTATAGTGGTTTCTCACTAAAACATGGAATAGTGGAGTAAGACAAAATCTCCATAAGTGTCAGAGGCTGCAAAGGCAGAAATAGTGACTTAAAGACATTGAGTGATAAACAGCTCTACCTGAAAACATCCTGTAATGTATTGAGAAAAATAAATAGACTCTAGGACTGTGAAGGTAGGCCATTTGCGATGTGTAACATTTTTTTGAAGATAACTGGTGTAGTGGCTACCCAATGGAAAAGATTTTGCATTGATAAGAAGGACCTAGAATGTGGATGTTTGGGAAGAATTATTGTAGAAAAATAACCATATTTCTTAACAGAGCAAAACCAAAAACATGTTTGCATGAGAGAAGGGTAGTGTGGTATGCCAAGCATTTTTAACTTTATCTTTTTAATGGCATGTGCTAGTTCAGGCAATTGATCCAGAAGTAGATGGATGTATGCTTTTTTATCACGGAAGAAAAAAACCTTGAATAGGCTTCCAAGGTGGCTGTACACTGATCTTAATTTCAGCTCTTCCAGTATGAAAAAACAAACCAAGACATAAGAGCCAGTGATATTATCAGTTTGAGTGAAGTTCAATTTGCTGGCTAGTAAGTATACTGCCTGGATACCAGCAAAGAAAAAAATTAGAGAAAACTGAAAGAAAATCAATCAGAAAAGATGAAGAGAAAACACTGTCTGGTAAGAATCCTGTAACTCCTCAGCAAAAAGCAGTTCAAGCGTTAGCTTTGGTACAGACGATGGTTTCCAGTAATTTAGAAGGAAAATAAATCAAATGTACTCAATGATTAAAATAAATAAAACATTGAAGGACTATATCAAAGACATGCTGTATGTGGATTGGACACTCTAAATTGGCCCTAGGCATGAGTTTGTGCACGTGTGTGCCTTCTGTGGAAGGTTGGGTGCCGGGCTGGCAACTCGACACTATAAAACTCCACTGCCAGTCATGAGCAGACAGGTGATCTGCTGTGGCAACCCCTAACCGGGAAAAGCCGAAAGAAGAAGAAGATTGAAGGAATATATCAATTCAAATAAGAAAAGACATGAAAAATAGAAGAAGATTTAACTAGTTGGTCAGATGAACTGATGAAACTGCAAAAATCAGAGGTTGAAATTAAGAAAAGCCTGGCTGAGTGTGAGACTTCTAAAGAACAGCTGTTTAAAAAAATGGTAGAGTTAAAAACAAAGTGTGCAGAGAAAATCTGTACCAGAGAAAAATGGAAGGAACAGGCAGTATTCATTTTATGAAAACACAGAAAAGCACACACAGCAGAGTATAAGTGTATTCCAAACCTAAAACTTTTAGCACAACAACCCAGGCAACAGAAAGTCGAAAGGGCTGTTGCCAAGCTTAGGGAGCTTATAATAAGGAAGGTACCGAGATCCTGTAGACGTATTAGAAATATTTTGGAAATTCTATGAAAGTCTATATAGAGCAGAGAAATATGGAAATCAAGAAAAGATACAAATGGAAAAGTTTATGGAAGGATTAAATATGCCAGGTTTAGAGGTAGATGAGGCTCAGTTACTAATGATTAGAATAGGAGGAGATGAGATAAAAATTGTGATGTATAACCAATCTACAGGAAAGTCTCCAGGCATAGATGGTATTCCTGTGGAAGTTTGGACGCTAGGAGGGAATAAAACTGATAAAGATCTGGAAGGTTTTGTTTAACAGTATTTTAAGAGGAAGAGAAGTACCAACATCCTGGAAGAAAGTAGTGATAGAAGTACTACCTAAAGATCCATCAGACCCAGATTCATACAGGCCCTTTTCAATACTAAACCATAATTATAAAGTGTTCATGTCTATAATGGCTAAAAGAATGACGAAGTAATGCAAAAATTGATAGATCTGGATCAGTGCGGTTTTGTGGAGAGAGAAACATTTGACAACATTAACAGAACATTAATGATCCAGAGGGAAGCAGAATGTAAGAAGATACCATTGTTCCTCCTCACGCAAAAAACTTATAACAAGAACACCAACGAACCTTGGATCCTGGCAAAGAACAATCCTTTATTGAAGAGCACCAACAATTCCGCACATAATAGTTAAAACAAAAAGGACTAAGAGCTTTCACCCTGACAAACAGGGCATCTTCAGAGTAATGATTGTACACCACTAACTTCATTATATAGTGAAATAAAAACCTAAATTGCACCTCATTAACAATAATTGTTACTCAGAATTGCTACATTGTTTAATTAACAGACAACCAGAATTAAAGTAAAACAAACGTAAAATCAAGAAAGGCAGTCAGCTTACCATTAACACTGACTTTAAATATTTAAATATGAAGCCAAATGTTTTTAATCAATGTGACAATTTATATTTGAATATAAATAAAGAATAGAAAATATAGAATAAAAAATATAGATATAAATATAAGTAATATAAATGAATGTTTGTTAATATAAATGAATGTTTGTGTTTTTGCTTTTATACATGTCATTTTATAATGGTATATAACAAGACATATAAAAACAATAATAGTAATTTATTAAAACAACTGATTCATAATATATATACCATATAATAATATTAATGAATACGTTTAATAATTAGTAACACTTTAAAAAAATTTTTTAGAAAATTTTTAGGAAAATTTTTTAGAAAAATTGTTTTTATATGTTTATGCAAAAAAGTCAGAAATTTTGAATTGTAATCATGTTGCATAGAAAATACGAATACTAAACTCATTTAACTGTAACATATGTGTAAAAATAATAATATATACATGTATATTATGCCTATGAAACAGTATAATAAAATAGATGTTCTTAATCAATAATCTTGTTAAAATGATCAAATACTTTCACAATGTCAAGAAGTTAATGAAATTATTCAAAAATTCATTTTCATTTTTTAAAAAATTCATTTTTTAAAAAAAACATTTTGTATTTAAAAAAATTTTTTGTATACGTATTTATTAGGTATAATATAATATGATATAAAAATAATAATTAATATTTATAACAAATTTATATAATTTGAGATCTAAGCTTTAATATACTAGATATCGAGATCTGTTCATTAATTCCAGGCAAGGCTGTGGCATTTAATCTGAGTTGCCACAAGCATTCCTTGGCTTCTAAGATCATCTTTTCATCACCACCACTAAATTCTTGATAGTAAATTCTGTCAATAATAAAAAATATAAATTTTTTGAAATTGGAACAAATAGTACTATGGTTATACAAAGCACTAGTTGTTTTGTGCTTTTTTATATCTCGTAAATGTTCACTAATTCTTTGCTTGAGTTTTCTAATAGTTTTACCTACGTAAAAGGCATTACAGGCTGTGCAAGATGCAACATAAACCACCGTTTTAGTGTTGCAATTGCACAACCCTGGACATGTAATTGTCTTTACATAATTGTGAATATACAAATACGGGCCATCATTAATAAATCTACAGACGTGGCATGTTCCACATTTGTTCATTTTAGAGTTTTTAAACATTTCATAATTCTTGTACTGTTCAAATAGATTCTTTAAATTTCTACCTCTACTAAAAGTTATTTTAACTGAGTTACCTATTATTTCTCTTAAGTCTTGACTTAAATCTGTAATACTAGTCCAGGTTTCTTGCATAGCAGTAACAATTTGTTGAGAACAATTGTTAAAAGGTAAAATAAAAGTATCATGTCTTGAGGTAGATTGGTTCTTATTTGTAGTAATGTTAGTAGCTAGGGAAATGATAGGTTTGTATGATGTATTCCTTTTAATTATAATTTCCCTACCTATTTCTTGAATAAGGTTCATCGGATATCCTCTAGCCAAAAACATATTTATAAGTATCTCCAATTCATTTTCAAATTTTAATTCGTCACTCACAATTCTAGACAAACGTACCATTTGTCCTTTAACTAAATTCTTTTTTTGGTGCGTAGGATGACAACTCTCAAAATGTAAAAAAGAATTCGAGTAGGTTTTCTTTCTATAAATCCCTGACTGGAATTTGTTGTCATCCAAACGTAGTGTAATGTCTAAAAAATTCACGTTGTTAACAAAGACATGACTAGTGAATCTTAAAAACTCAGTTGTTTTACACAAAAAGTCAATAAATTCATTGAATTCGTCTTCAGTTCCTTTCCAAAAAATTAAGATATCATCTAAAAAGCGTAAATATAACAGAACTTTTTTCCAATAAATGCTTGTGAAAACATATTCTGACTCCCAATAAGCAAGGACCAAGTTAGCATATATGGGGGCGCATCTAGCCCCCATGGCAACCCCCTTGATTTGTCTAAAAAGTTCTTTATTGAAAGAAAGAAAATTGTTTTTTAGTACTAATTCTAGCATTTCAGTAAGTATCCTGTTTTCAGAGACATTCTCTTCATTGTATTTATTTAAACATGCTTCAAACATCTCCAATCCTTGCTCATGAGGAATTACCGTGAATAAATTAACAATGTCTACAGTTGCCATTTGAAATTCTGTTTTAAAATCAAAGGTGGTCATGAATTGCCTAATAATGTCAAGACAATGCCAAGAATCTTTTAAAATATATGGAATAGAGTTCATAATAGGCTTGCACTTGAAATCTATATAGGCAGCTATTGGTTCTGTCTTCGATCCCTTAGCTGACACTATCGGTCTAAAAGGAGGATGGTTCGTGTTTTTATGAATCTTAGGAATTCCAAATATGGATGGGGTAATTGGAAATTCAACTGAGATGAAATTGTAAGTTTGTTGATCTATTCTCCCATCCATTAAAAATTCATACAACAACCAATCGATCCTAGTGTAAGCTTGGTTAATCTCATTTCTACTAACTTTTTGATATGTATCGTTGTCTTCCAACATATTAGACATTCTGTTGTTATAATCAGTAGTGTGCATAATGACCACACCCCCACCCTTGTCTGGTTTCATAATACGGTATTTGTTAGTATCTGTAAGTTCTTTAAGACAAAATTTCTCTGAAGGTGTCATATTGCTTATACCAGCATTGTTATATTGTATAATTCTTCTAATGTGTGATTCACATAATTTTCAAAAATCTGAATAAAACAATTTTGTGGTGGAATAAAAGTACTATGACGTTTCAAAGTCAGAAATCTGTTACTTTGAAATGGATCTCCTGTGTTGTGAAAAAATATTTTCAAATTTAAAAGTCTTGTATACAATTTAAGATTTGTTAAAACCTAACCTATATCTAACCTAAATGTAGGTACATAGCTAAAACCTTTACTTAATAATTGAACATATTTGTCCTCAAATTTTGACCTGTAAAATTGTACAAATTAAAACCCAAAAAGGAAGAGACAGAGCAAACTTGCTTATCAGTATTTAATGAGACTTCAATGTCTTTGTCCGTAACACTCTTCTCTAACACAGCATTACCTCTAATAATTTGTGTTTCTGAAATAGGATAGGGTGATTCAATTTTATTTAAATCCTCAAATATTTCAGAAACTACATCTGTATGGTTGTGATTAATAATGGCTATCTCTGCCATGAATGAGTTCTGTGTGGTTGGTTGTTGTAATATCTGTGTGGAACTTGGTTCTGATTGCTCTGTTGCTCTCTTATCCGTTCTGATCTCCTCAAGGATGGTGGTTCTAAAAAAACAGGTTGAACTTCGTCATTGTAGTTAAAATTAAAATTAACTTGATTTGTCCTGACATTGTCCATCTTCGGACTTGGTTCATGTCTACTAGTCATAGCATGTTGTCGATTATAAGCTTGCATGTTTTTGTATTCCCTAAAATGGGTATATGCTTTATTGTTGCTATAATCCCTAGTGTCTCTTTCAATTTTCTTATTTTTAATATCAAGGCCCTTGTTAATATATCTGTCAATATCCTTAAAAATATTTTCTAACCTAAATTTGTTATGCTCATATAACAAATCAGTTTTAATGTTACTATCTATAATATTAAGTTTTTCCTTTAAAACATTCAGTCTATCGTTGTTATTACGTATAATCAGTCTTAACAGTTCAAGTCCAGTTCTATCAAAAAGATGTAATAGTTCTGAAAATGTATCTGTGCCTTCTTCAAACCCATGCGGTAGTTTAAACAAGCGAAGCCCCTTTGGTACTTGTTTTAACTCCAGAGATCGTTCCAGGAACACATTGTCCATCTGGAGCGATTTAAAGGTTCTTAAGGTCTTTTCAAATTCTGAAAATTGAGTGTTCAGCGTACCCATATCTCTGGATAAAGTAGGTTGTCTCTGATTTAAACATGGGGCCGTAAGAAAATGATCCAAATCCATATTGGGTGTTGGATTAATGTGAGAACGGCCAATACGCATAGTCTGATTCTGTTCTTCATTAGGATGAGATCTGGTTGCCCTGTTAGGACGTGGTGGAATATTGACATCATCTTTACTTGTTGTTACGCCATTGTTAACTGGACTTGTTGATTGTTGCCCAGATATCAGCCTGTGAACGCTGGTGTTAGGCGTAGAGTGCAACGTAAAAAGTTGCTCTTGTGATTCCGTTATAATAATTTCACCTTCCACTGTAGGATTCTGTAGTTGTTCGTGCAAGGTTTTGATAAGTTTGTTGGTAATGTCTAAGTGCTCTTGTAATAACCGCTGTATATTCATGTTTAACAGCGTTGATATAAAGCCGTGAAGTTGCACCCCAGTGATAAACAGTATATTGCAAGAGCAACAAGTTAGTGGTGCGTTTAAGAATTGGGTTAAAATGTACGTAGTGTCCCTGAAAATTCAGTACTGCTTTAAAAGTAGAACATAATAAAATTGACACTAAAACCATAAAAAGTCTATACACCAATAATAGTCACTTAAATAGTCACTTAAATACAACAGGTTGATCCGTACTGTTGTATTTGTTTTCTTGTAAGTCAAAAGGTGCCGTACAACAGAACTCCTGAACAGTTATGTAATGTAGTACGGTAGTTAACGATGCACCTTTTGAACAAAACCAGGAAGCAAAACAGTGTGTGCTGTTTAACCAGGTTAGCACAATAATTTATGTTTTACTACTGCCCAGGAAAAATACGATTGTAATGAACCTTTGTAGTTAAACATCAATTCCGACCCAAAAACAGTTAGTCGCCGGCAGTAGTAATGTAGCTTCAATAGGTTTAGAAATTTCACCTGGTATTACTAATCGCACAAGTAAAACTGTCAAAAAACGAGGTTCTGAACAGCGGAAATCTTGTTCAACAAAAAACGTTTGTCATCAGATACGTAGCCCTGAGCTACGTTGTTGGGCTCTAAGCACGACTCACCAGGATACAAACAGGCCGTCAGAAGAACAAAACGATGATCCTCCTCACGCAAAAAACTTATAACAAGAACACCAACGAACCTTGGATCCTGGCAAAGAACAATCCTTTATTGAAGAGCACCAACAATTCCGCACATAATAGTTAAAACAAAAAGGACTAAGCGCTTTCACCCTGACAAACAGGGCATCTTCAGAGTAATGATTGTACACCACTAACTTCATTATATAGTGAAATAAAAACCTAAATTGCACCTCATTAACAATAATTGTTACTCAGAATTGCTACATTGTGGGTTTGAAGAAGGCACAGATACATTTTCAGAACTATTACATCTTTTTGATAGAACTGGACTTGAACTGTTAAGACTGATTATACGTAATAACAACGATAGACTGAATGTTTTAAAGGAAAAACTTAATATTATAGATAGTAACATTAAAACTGATTTGTTATATGAGCATAACAAATTTAGGTTAGAAAATATTTTTAAGGATATTGACAGATATATTAACAAGGGCCTTGATATTAAAAATAAGAAAATTGAAAGAGACACTAGGGATTATAGCAACAATAAAGCATATACCCATTTTAGGGAATACAAAAACATGCAAGCTTATAATCGACAACATGCTATGACTAGTAGACATGAACCAAGTCCTAAGATGGACAATGTCAGGACAAATCAAGTTAATTTTAATTTTAACTACAATGACGAAGTTCAACCTGTTTTTTTAGAACCACCATCCTTGAGGAGATCAGAACGGATAAGAGAGCAACAGAGCAATCAGAACCAAGTTCCACACAGATATTACAACAACCAACCACACAGAACTCATTCATGGCAGAGATAGCCATTATTAATCACAACCATACAGATGTAGTTTCTGAAATATTTGAGGATTTAAATAAAATTGAATCACCCTATCCTATTTCAGAAACACAAATTATTAGAGGTAATGCTGTGTTAGAGAAGAGTGTTACGGACAAAGACATTGAAGTCTCATTAAATACTGATAAGCAAGTTTGCTCTGTCTCTTCCTTTTTGGGTTTTAATTTGTACAATTTTACAGGTCAAAAATTTGAGGACAAATATGTTCAATTATTAAGTAAAGGTTTTAGCTATGTACCTACATTTAGGTTAGATATAGGTTAGGTTTTAACAAATCTTAAATTGTATACAAGACTTTTAAATTTGAAAATATTTTTTCACAACACAGGAGATCCATTTCAAAGTAACAGATTTCTGACTTTGAAACGTCATAGTACTTTTATTCCACCACAAAATTGTTTTATTCAGATTTTTGAAAAATTATGTGAATCACACATTAGAAGAATTATACAATATAACAATGCTGGTATAAGCAATATGACACCTTCAGAGAAATTTTGTCTTAAAGAACTTACAGATACTAACAAATACCGTATTATGAAACCAGACAAGGGTGGGGGTGTGGTCATTATGCACACTACTGATTATAACAACAGAATGTCTAATATGTTGGAAGACAACGATACATATCAAAAAGTTAGTAGAAATGAGATTAACCAAGCTTACACTAGGATCGATTGGTTGTTGTATGAATTTTTAATGGATGGGAGAATAGATCAACAAACTTACAATTTCATCTCAGTTGAATTTCCAATTACCCCATCCATATTTGGAATTCCTAAGATTCATAAAAACACGAACCATCCTCCTTTTAGACCGATAGTGTCAGCTAAGGGATCGAAGACAGAACCAATAGCTGCCTATATAGATTTCAAGTGCAAGCCTATTATGAACTCTATTCCATATATTTTAAAAGATTCTTGGCATTGTCTTGACATTATTAGGCAATTCATGACCACC
Organism: Protopterus annectens; assembly: GCF_019279795.1. Classification (NCBI taxonomy): domain Eukaryota; kingdom Metazoa; phylum Chordata; order Ceratodontiformes; family Protopteridae; genus Protopterus; species Protopterus annectens. The sequence goes on from NC_056731.1 coordinate 542,632,353, forward strand.
TTTGATTTTAAAACAGAATTTCTAATGGCAACTGTAGACATTGTTAATTTATTCACGGTAATTCCTCATGAGCAAGGATTGGAGATGTTTGAAGCATGTTTAAATAAATACAATGAAGAGAATGTCTCTGAAAACAGGATACTTACTGAAATGCTAGAATTAGTACTAGAAAACAATTTTCTTTCTTTCAATAAAGAACTTTTTAGACAAATCAAGGGGGTTGCCATGGGGGCTAGATGCTTCATATATGCTAACTTGGTCCTTGCTTATTGGGAGTCAGAATATGTTTTCACAAGCATTTATTGGAAAAAAGTTCTGTTATATTTACGCTTTTTAGATGATATCTTAATTTTTTGGAAAGGAACTGAAGACGAATTCAATGAATTTATTGACTTTTTGTGTAAAACAACTGAGTTTTTAAGATTCACTAGTCATGTCTTTGTTAACAACGTGAATTTTTTAGACATTACACTACGTTTGGATGACAACAAATTCCAGTCAGGGATTTATAGAAAGAAAACCTACTCGAATTCTTTTTTACATTTTGAGAGTTGTCATCCTACGCACCAAAAAAGAATTTAGTTAAAGGACAAATGGTACGTTTGTCTAGAATTGTGAGTGACAATTAAAATTTGAAAATGAATTGGAGATACTTATAAATATGTTTTGGCTAGAGGATATCCGATGAACCTTATTCAAGAAATAGGTAGGGAAATTATAATTAAAAGGAATACATCATACAAACCTATCATTTCCCTAGCTACTAACATTACTACAAATAAGAACCAATCTACCTCAAGACATGATACTTTTATTTTACCTTTTAACAATTGTTATCAACAAATTGTTACTGCTATGCAAGAAACCTGGACTAGTATTACAGATTTAAGTCAAGACTTAAGAGAAATAATAGGTAACTCAGTTAAAATAACTTTTAGTAGAGGTAGAAATTTAAAGAATCTATTTGAACAGTACAAGAATTATGAAATGTTTAAAAACTCTAAAATGAACAAATGTGGAACATGCCACGTCTGTAGATTTATTAATGATGGCCCGTATTTGTATATTCACAATTATGTAAAGACAATTACATGTCCAGGGTTGTGCAATTGCAACACTAAAATGGTGGTTTATGTTGCATCTTGCACAGCCTGTAATGCCTTTTACGTAGGTAAAACTATTAGAAAACTCAAGCAAAGAATTAGTGAACATTTTAGATATAAAAAGCACAAAACAACTAGTGCTTTGTATAACCATAGTACTATTTGTTCCAATTTCAAAAAATTTATATTTTTTATTATTGACAGAATTTACTATCAAGAATTTAGTGGTGGTGATGAAAAGATGATCTTAGAAGCCAAGGAATGCTTGTGGCAACTCAGATTAAATGCCACAGCCTTGCCTGGAATTAATGAACAGATCTCGATATCTAGTATATTAAAGCTTAGATCTCAAATTATATAAATTTGTTATAAATATTAATTATTATTTTTATATCATATTATATTATACCTAATAAATATGTATACAAAAAATTTTTTTAAATACAAAATGTTTTTTTTAAAAAATGAATTTTTTAAAAAATGAAAATGAATTTTTGAATAATTTCATTAACTTCTTGACATTGTGAAAGTATTTGATCATTTTAACAAGATTATTGATTAAGAACATCTATTTTATTATACTGTTTCATAGGCATAATATACATGTATATATTATTATTTTTACACATATGTTACAGTTAAATGAGTTTAGTATTCGTATTTTCTATGCAACATGATTACAATTCAAAATTTCTGACTTTTTTGCATAAACATATAAAAACAATTTTTCTAAAAAATTTTCCTAAAAATTTTCTAAAAAATTTTTTTAAAGTGTTACTAATTATTAAACGTATTCATTAATATTATTATATGGTATATATATTATGAATCAGTTGTTTTAATAAATTACTATTATTGTTTTTATATGTCTTGTTATATACCATTATAAAATGACATGTATAAAAGCAAAAACACAAACATTCATTTATATTAACAAACATTCATTTATATTACTTATATTTATATCTATATTTTTTATTCTATATTTTTTATTCTTTATTTATATACAAATATAAATTGTCACATTGATTAAAAACATTTGGCTTCATATTTAAATATTTAAAGTCAGTGTTAATGGTAAGCTGACTGCCTTTCTTGATTTTACGTTTGTTTTACTTTAATTCTGGTTGTCTGTTAATTAAACAATGTAGCAATTCTGAGTAACAATTATTGTTAATGAGGTGCAATTTAGGTTTTTATTTCACTATATAATGAAGTTAGTGGTGTACAATCATTACTCTGAAGATGCCCTGTTTGTCAGGGTGAAAGCGCTTAGTCCTTTTTGTTTTAACTATTATGTGCGGAATTGTTGGTGCTCTTCAATAAAGGATTGTTCTTTGCCAGGATCCAAGGTTCGTTGGTGTTCTTGTTATAAGATACCATTGTTGTTGGTGGGTCTTGATGCGTAGAAAGCATTTGACGGAGTAAGCTGGGACTTTATGAGCAGGGCAATGGAAGCATTTACATTTCCTGCAAAATTATAAGCTTGATTAGGAGGACATATGAGGGATCGGAGGGAAAAAGTAAAGTAGGTGGGGTCCTTTCTGATAATTTCTGCTTCAGCAGAGGAACCAGGCATGGGTGTCCACTTTCCCCTTTGTTGTTTGCATTATATTTAGAACCACTGGGAAGGAAAATAAGGGAGTCAGAAATTCAAGGATATACTTGGTATGGTATTACCGAGAAGGAAAAGCTGGCTCTGTTTGCAGATGATGATATTTTATACCTGACAAAACCAGACAGAGAGATTACAGTGCTGTGGAACATTTTGAAGCAGTTTCAAATCTTTTTGGGATACAGAATTAAAAACTATTGCTAAAATAATTGCTAAAACAAAAGCAATAGTGATAAATTACGTACTCACACACAAATTGGTTCAGCAATATATGTATTTATGGAGACATGATAAAATTAAGTATTTAGTTTAGGAGTATGTATTAAAAATTATTCGGATGTGGAAGCTGTGGGAAGAGACTAAACAAAAGATAATACAAAAACTGAGGAAATGGTAGCTTTGTTATATGGATATGCATAGTAACATACAAGCAATCAAAATATTTTTAGTCCCTTTCGTCTTATACACAATGTAAGGCATATTTATATCAACCAGAGGAGAAGTTGTGGTAACAGTTAATAAAGACTTTATGTGAGAGGGAAAGGCAGCAAGAGTCAAGTGAGATAAGTTGATTCTTCCAGTAGAACAGGGTGGATTGGGATTACCCAATTTGAAGGGATATTTCAGAGTTTCCCAGTTAAGGCTCCTATAGATAGCACAAGCAGAAAAGTATAATTCAGAGTGGAAAGGGATGATGTTGAAATAAGGGGGAAGCTCCAGAAACAAGAAGAGACTGAGATTTCGGATGCAGGCCTTTAAGGAGAATAACTATAATCATACAGAATATTATATCCATAAAGTAGCAGAAAGTATTCTGGGAACTAAGCCAACACGGGAATGGAGAAAGGAGATTCTGCCAATAGGGATGCCTGCATTTAGGGATATAGAGAATAGGCAAGAGGAGGCTAGAATTTATCAGAGGAAACTGGCAAAGGAACCAAGGTACTGGGAGGAAATAACTAGAGTGTGAAAGGTAACAGATTGGGAAGAGGCCAAAAATGTATTTGGACTGCAGGTTAGAGATGGCCTTCCCTATCAAAGATTGATATCGGAGTATAGGCACAGAGAAAGAAATGGGGGGGTCCTAAATGAGAGACTGGCACTGGTAGAATTCTTAGGAGTTTTTAGTGGAATCTAGAACAGAAGTTTCCATTGAAAAAAGGAATAATTAGTACATACGAAATATTATATTATAACTTTAAAATCAGTCAGAGGGGCTTAGAAAGGTTTGGGAAGAGTGGTTAGATAAGCAGTTCACACAAAAAAACAATGGGAGGATGTGAATATGTCTCCCAAATATGCAACAAAATATAGAAAATTTTTGCTTGGAAATGTTTACATAGATATTTTTATACCCCAAGTAGACTCCAGAGAATTTTTTCCTCGGGTAGACAGCAAATGTTTGTGGTGACAGGGAAAAAAGAGGTACTTGGGAACATATTTTCTGGGATTGCAGTGGGCTGGCTTACTTTAAGTATTCTGTGTGGGATGCACTCTCAGAGATGCTGGGTGAGCAGATTGGTGTGATGAGAGAGATTTTTTTTGAGCTATGATGCAAAATCAGAATTGCCTAGACATGGTAAGCCCTTGATGTGTCTAATTATGGTGTGTCTAATTATGGTGGCTGCCAAAAAAGCAATTACTAGAAAATGGAAATCAAAATCTAAACCAACTATATTAGAAGTTGTGAATATAGTAACAGAGATAAAACAACTGGAATTGAGACCTTTAGAAAAGGGTAGGAGAAAACTGCATAGGAAAAAATGGGAATTGTGGGAACAATATATACAGGGGAGGAATGAGGTTTAAAAAAAGGCAAGAATTTAATGAGCTATGTAATCTTCTTAATTGATTGGGTGGATTATAAGTGATATATAATATTTGCAACTGCGTCAGTATGGTTTATGATATAAAATGCTTGCAACTAGCGTTGTGTTGGTGTGGTTTGTTTTCATTTATATAATGTATGATTGCTTATGTCGTAAGTGATGGTTTAATAAAGATGTTTTTTGTTTAAAAAAAGGGGCAGGAGTTGAATAATGTATGTAATGATGTTCTTCGTGTTTCACTGTTGCAGTCATTACACTTGGGTTATCTGCCTGCAGGTAGCCCTCAGTCGGCCCGAATACCAGAGACTTAGTATTTCTCCGTCGGTTGCTGTCACTCCAGGACTGACTACAGGTCGTCAGGGGTATTAAAAACAGGCAGCCGACGCCATTACACCAGTCTTTCTTGCCGAGGAGCCTGAAGCAGAAGCAGTTCGCACGAGTGCCGGTCGGCCAGTACCTGAGTTTTCATTTCCAAATTGAGTCATCCTGAAGTCTTCTAAAGCTAAGTACCCCATTGGGGATCCTTTTTTCTTGCTCTAACCAATGTCAGAAGAAGTTAACAATTGTCTCACCTGTGAAAAGCAAATACCACACCGAGATTTCCATTCTTACTGCGTCACCTGTTTAGGCCCAGACCACAGTGTACCTCGTTGTCGTTTTGTACTTTGTTCAACGCCCGAACTATTCGTCATTGGGCCCTTATTGTCACCAAATACTTTCGCTCTCGATCTCCATATTCTGAAATGGCTTCGGTAAGCCATCCGACTACCGATCTTCTGAAAAAAAGTAAGGATAAAGACAGAGACAGACTGCACAGGTCCATTAAGCTAGTTGACAGTTCACCGGTACTCAGTGAGGCACTTTCTCAGCCCCTGATGCCTGCTTTAATGGATTCGCAGGCCGCTATTGAGACCCGTTCAGAGTCCAGTATGCCGCAAGACTCTTTTTTGACTACATAATCTGCGGATGTCTCTACCTTGGATGGGTCCAGAGCCACTGTGCAGGCACCAGCTACTGAGGAAGTTCTTCGCACTACCGATATTCGACATAAACTGACAACTTCTTTCTCGTCTTCGGTTCTGTCTAAAGCTACCGAGTTTCTAAGGCCAAGAGTGCGAGCTACGTCTAAAAAACCGACGACCCAAACACAAGCACCTGCTTCCTTGCCACAACATCAAATGCTTAAAATGGCAGAAGACCTGATTATACTGATTAGGGAAAACCAGCCTTCCCCTGCTAAGAGAAAGAGACCTGTCCCCAGCAGTTTTAAGAGACCAAGAGTCCGACGACTCTGAGGTTTCTGAATATGAAGACATGCCTTTATCTGCTTATGAGGATTCAGAGGCAGAGGAATCCATTCCCACTGCTTCACCTCCAGAGGATTTTTCTTTTGGTGAAACCCTACATACTTTAAGAGAGCATTTCCACTGGGAATGCTAAGACTATCCTCAGTCCAAAAAGAGACTCAGAGAATTTTTAGATTTGCCACAACATAGACCTTTAGCAGTACTTCCAGTTCTGGATGTTGTGGATGATGTCTTTATGGAATCCAGTCTGACTCCTGATACTTTACCCCCTGCTCTTAGGAAACCAGACAGGTACTACAGAGTTCCTGACTCTCACAAATTTATTTTCAAAAATCCTACTGCTGACCCAGAGTTCATCTTCCAGGGGCCTAAAGGTATAAAAGCAACTACAGCTAAGAATCCCACCCCTTCGGACAGGGACTCCAGAGCTTTAGACAGATGGGGTAAAAAAGTATACACCTCTGCAACTCTCATCATTAGGGCATTGAATTGCCAGTTTCACATGCTGAAGTACCAGTAACATATTATGGAACTTAAGCAAAAACCTTTACAGACTGTGCAGAAAATAAAGAATTAGAAGAGCTTGTGCATTCTGCAAGCCAAGTCAGCAAGCATACTTTGCAATGTGACTTTGACGCCCTAGAAGCATCTTGCAGGGCAGCAGTCACTGGTTCTGTACTGAGAAGGCATGCTTGGCTTAAGGAGCAGACCTTGCCAGACCATGTCAAATCAAAATGACTAAACGCTCCTTTGAACAAGGACAATCTGTTTGGCACCAGAGCAGAAGAGGTTCTGTAAAAGGTGGAAGAAAAAGCTAAATCTATGCAGACAGTCAAAGATTTCTTGCAAGTGCAGCCTCCTAGATTCAGTAGGCATTGGTCCTTTCCAGCCCCCTCAAGGTCATGTCAAACTAGACCCAGGGGAAACAGACCCCCCAGACTACAGTCTCAGGGTATGCAGAGATCTAAGCAATGGAGTGCCTCCTCTTCAAAAACAGGGAGTGCTAAGCCACCCCCATACGGAAAGAATTCACAATGACTTCTCAACTCCACTCCTCACCTCTGCCCAACTGCTCCTGCCCCTAGGAGGAAAACTTGCCCATCATGCAAAAAAATGGACCTCCATCACAAAAGACCGATGGGTCCTCAACATTGTATCCCAGGGGTACAAATTTTACTTCCATTCACTGCCAACCCCAAAAGGGTTCCCAGACCTTCCTCCAAACCAGTGGGCAGAGGCACAAAACCAAGTTCAATCCCTGCTCTCCGTAACGGCAATTCATCCTGTTCCTGCAGAATAGATAGGTGAAGGGTTCTATTCCAGACTTTTCCTGGTACCCAGAAGAGAGGGCACTTGGCGCCCAGTCCTAGATCTTTCCATTCTAAACACCTTCCTGGTCGTACCAAAATTCGAAATGCTCACCCTTCAGCAGCTTCTTCCTATGCTATCCAAAGATGCCTAGTTAGCTACCCTAGACCTAAGAGAAGCCTGTCTACACATCCCTATCAGGGACACATGCAGGAAATACCTACGTTTCAGGACAGGATCTATGCATTATCAGTTCTCTGGACTTCCCTTTGGCTTATCCACTGTTCCCAGAGTATTCACAAAATGCCTGGCTCCAGCCATTGCCTATTGCAGACAGAGAAAAATTCAAATTTACCCGTACTTGGACAACTGCCTGCTTCAGGCAGTCAGTCAGGAAAAGCTGTTGCAGCACCTGACATTTTTAAAGAACCTTCTAACCCCCCTGAGGTACACTATCAATGAAAAGAAAACAAAACTAGTCCCCAGTCAAAAGATTGTATTCCTGGGAGCAAGCTTGGACACAGCATCCCAGATGGGCATTCCTTACTCCAGGAAAACAAGCCTATCTGACAGACTGCTTCACTCAAATGGCTACCAGAAACCAGCTATCCACAAGGAAAATCCTGCAGGCCCTAGGGTTCATGGTCTCTTGCATCCTACCAATTCCATATGCCAGAATGCATATGAGGAAACTTCAGTGGTACTTAAAAAGTTTTTGGTGCCACCATTCTCAGGACCTGGAAACTGTCATACCTTGTCTAAGGACAGAGTTCCTTTGGTGGGCAGCAGCATGCAACCACAACAAGGGACTTCCCTTTACTCAACCCCACACCACCCAGACCCTAACCACAAACGTATCAGACTATGCCTGGGGGCACACCTAGACAAGTGCATTCAGGGCCACTGGAGCCCAAGTCAAATTCATATGCACATCAACCGAAAAAGAGATGTTCAGCACGCTGTAACAGCTTTTAGATCCCTACTGTCACCAGGACCCCTTCTAATAAAAACAGACAACACCACAGTTATGTGGTACATTAGCAAGCAGGGGGGAACCCACTCTTACCCACTCTGCAGGCTAGCCATGGCCCTGTGGAACATGTCCTTGGACATGCATGTTCATCTGCATGCTCAATTCCTTCCAGGCAAACAAAATTCACTGGCAGACAACGTAAGCAGAAATCTCCTAGACCCACCTGAGTGGCAATTAGAACCCAGCACCTTCAGACTTCCAATCTGGAAATGGGGTATCCCAGAGGTGGACCTCTTTGCCTCCCCCTGCAGTCACCAGCTCAGCAAATTCTGAACCAGGACACCTCATAGCAGGTCCTGGAAAGTGGATGCCCTATCTTTCCAGTGGAAAAATCTCTCAGTCTATGCATTCCCCCTCTGCCCCTTCTCTCAAGAATATTACTCAAGATAAGACAGGACAGGCCAAGGACAATCCTGATCGCCCCGGACTGGCCACACCAGCACTGGTACCCACTACTGAGCAGTTTGTCACTGGTGCCACCCTAGCACCTACCCAGATCCCAAACCCTCCTCACTCAGCAGGGTGGACAGATCTTGCACCCGCAACTGCAAACCCTGAATCTTGCAGCCTGAGTTATTCCTTGAATTCTCCCCCAGTGACCAGCCTAAGCAAGCAGGTGCTGGACATCATTCTTGAAGCCAGAAGACCCAGTACAAGGAAATCCTATGCTGATAAGTGGAAAAGGTATTGCTCCTGGATTCAATCTAAAGGAGAGGACACAGCACTGCTCTCCTTACCTCTAATCCTGGATTACCTAGCAGATCTACTCCACAGAGGCCTATCCTTCTCCTCCATTAAGATCCATGGCTCTGCCAACTCAGCTCATTACAACACTGAGCCTCCTCTCTTCTCTCACCCTCTCATCAAACAGTTCCTGAGAGGTGCAAACAACTTAAGGCCACCAAGGAGAGCACCCACCCCTGCTTGGGACCTTAACTTTGTACTGGAAAAGCTCACACTGCCTCCTTTAGAGCCTGCAGTGTCAGCAGAGTTAAAATTCCTCTCTTGTAAAACAGCATTGCTTCTGGCCATCACTTCAGCTAGAAGAGTGTCTGAGCTACAAGCACTTATGGCTGTGGAACCCTTCATTATCCTTCATGCTGACAGGGTCTTCCTCAGGATTAATCCTTCCTTTATGCCTGAAGTGGTGTCCAGTGTGGCTCTTAACCAATCTATCCACTTGCCAACCTTCTTCCCTAATCCTCAAAATAAAGGGGAAAGGATTCTGCACTCCTTGGACGTGCACAGACAGCTCAGATTCTACCTGGATAGGACTTAGCCCTTCAAGAAGTCTGACCAGTTACTACTCAGTTTTGCACCAGGGGCAGAGGGCAAGGCCATTTTAAAGTAAACAATTTCCAAATGGATAGCACACTGTATCCATTTCTGCTACAACCACCATGGGAAACCAACTCCTCAGGGGGTCAGAACACATCCCACTAGGGCAACTTCAACCTCTACAGCATCCCTCAGGGGAGTCCCTGCCAGGGACATTCTGGAAGCTGCACACCTTCACCAAGCATTACCACCTGCCTTTCTTTTCCAAATCCAGGGCGGGTTTTGCAACAGCAGTCCTGCAGGGGATACTAGCCAGCCCCAACTCTTCTTGACTGCCTCCACCCTTTCTTCAGCTTTGGGAATCCACCTAAGTGTGATGACTGCAACAGTAAACACGAAGAACATAGTACAGTTGTCTACACACCATAAATGTAGATGTTTGAGTGTATTCACTGTTGCAGTCCTGGTTTCCCTCCCTCCAATCCCTTTCTCTTTCTCTCTCTCCTCTCTGTGTCTATTGTTATTGTAAGGGGTTTACAGGGGTATTGGTATTTACTTTTTACTGGTGGTGATTTTTCCACCATACCATAGCTCCCTATTGGGGGGCTCCTGACATTTGGGGCAAGAAAAACTTATGTAATGGCATCAGCTGCCTGTTTTATACCCCTGACGTCCTGACATCATTCCTGGAGTGACAGCAACCGACGCAGAAATACTAAGTCTCTTGTATTCGGGCCGACTGAGGGCTACCTGCAGGCAGATAATCCAAGTGTGATGACTGCAACAGTGAATACACTTGAACATCTACATTTATGGTACGTGCACACAACTGTACTTTGCTTAGTTTGTATGATATATAGCAATATATGTCAACTGTAATGTTTGTCAATGTCTGATTCCTTTTGTGTAACTATAAATTTGCCTGTGTCATAAGTGATAATTCAATAAAGGTGTGTAAAATAATGTACCAAAACAGCTAATCCCAAGTGTGAATCAAACCTGGCCATGAGAAACCAGCTAAGCCCTGTATTAGTAAAGATGCAGTCCTATCAGCAGAAAGAGTTGATCCTGCCAAAATTACAGCAGAGCTTACAAGTATTAAAAACTGGGGATCACAGAGGGTTTGTGGAAAATGTTTATTCACTGTACACCAGGCAGGAGATAAGCAAATTTATCCCAGCAATAAAGGAATGTCAAGAGGCAGGTGTGAGATTCTAGCTGCTGTATCCAGTTATTTTCAAAATATTTTTCTTCCTGGAGGATCAAAGACATTTTTTAATGCAGAACAGGCTAGGGAGGAAATAAAAAAATGTATCCAGTAAAACGTGAGCCAGCATACAGAAGGAGATTCTGTTTCTCTTTCATCTGACAGTACAACACATGTAGAGACTTTGCCAGCAGAATGTTTCCCAAACTTCCAAAGGATGATTCTTGAGTGACAGAAAACATATAGGAATTGACTACAGGAATCAGGAACGCCATTTACTTGAACTAGAGTTTGGTGTTGGAAGACAGAGGAAGAAGACCAGCAACACTGAGATTAGTGAGTAAATGTGAGATTATAAATCATCAGTCACACATGTGAAATATGGCTCTGCAAGAACATGTTGCTGAGAAAGACTGAACTTTTGTTGACTTTGTCAAACTTGTGGGTGGACTGTAAATCATATGACTCACTTTAATGTTTATGGCACTAAAAGGGAGAACAATGCAACTGCAAGTAAAGCAATTTTGTCCTTACTAGTTTTTGTATAAAATACTTTATGGTATAAACTGCATGTTATATATATAGTAAAACAGTTTTAAATGTGGGGGAGTCTCTTCAGTGAGTGTTGCATGTGTTAAATATATTAAAGCAAACAAGTACTTTTTTAGTTAAAAGTAGTATAGGATTTACAGTATCAAAAGAGATGAAAGGTTGGATAAAATCAAGTTTAATAAGTTTAGTATGCTGTGATCTTGTGGATGATGCACAGATTAAGTTATACGAAAAATTCAAGTATTTTCTCTGATTTTTACAAGGGTGAATTTCGTTTCTTGTCTGTACTGCTGGGGTCCACTACATTTGCAAGAAGATTACTCTATCTGCCATTCCTTCAGTGGCAGGGTTTTATTAGAAAGGCAGAGGAAACTGGTGGATAGAGGGTTGTTGAAGCCAGATTTTCAAGAAGCATTAGACAAGACTGACCAGACCTCCAAGTCCTCGAAGGGGTCAAAGTCTTTGAAGGTGTCATCTGAGCAGAAGTCTTCTGTTCTGAGCACCTCTGGGAAGTCTTACCTTGGAGCCAAATCATAGCGTTGGAGCCGGTGTCGGAAGTTTTAAAGTCCCTGATCCTTAAGTTGGATGGTTCTTCGGCTCCTTCGACCCGTTCTTCCGGTATCCTTTCCAACATTGATGTGGACCATGTGGTGCAGAGACTGTTGGTGAACCTGGCCCTGGCCAAATTGCTTTCAGCTTCGACCCAGCCGGCTTTGAAGCCTGTGACCCCCCCCCCACCTCGATTTCTGCTCCTCCCCGAGGCCAGCTGAGCCTTCGGAGCCGGAAAGAGATGATCTGATAGTGGTGGAACCCTCGGAGCCGAGGCCTGTTCTAGTGCCCTCGGCCCTGTCGACCTTGACTTCTTCAGTTCCAATAGAAGAGTCTTGGCGCCAACACTCTCTCGCTGGTTCCGGGGAAGAGAGAGTCGAATCGACGCTTCAGTTCCGACTCTCCCTCTCGGGGCTTCGGCGCAGTTGAGCTCAGTTCTGTCCTCTGGTTCGGAGCCCATGGTCTCAGCCCCTGGGAGGTTGCTGTCTTCTTCGGAACCAGTGGACTCCTTGGGTCGGGAAACCGGTGCCTTTGATGCCATGAAGAGGGTCATGTCTGGTAAGACCTTTACCTCTTCGGATCTTTCCTCTTCCTCCCCTAAAGGGCCACTTTCTGTTCCTACAGCACAGGTCCCCACCAAGCGTCGAGACCCAGAGCCACAGGTAACCCCATTGGCTGACCCCTGCTTGACTGAGACTTCACCAGACACTCCCACTGATAAAGTCCCCAGAAAGAGACTGTGCAAGAGGAGGCATTTAAATTCTCCTCAGGAATCCTTAAATCAGACAACGACTTAGAGGAATCAGAAAGGTCCCCATGGTCCTCCTCTGAGGAGGTCTCATTTCCAGGCCTCCTGGAAATATTAAGGCAGAGGGGTGACTGGCAGTCCCTTACCCCTACTGAGGATGAGTCAGTGCTCCTGAAGGCCTTTGGGTCTCAACCTTCCACCTCCTGGGTTACTCCGCCCTTTGAAAAATGAATGGATTTGGTCGCTGGAAGGGCGTGGGAGTCTCCTGATTCCATGGAACCAGTCGCTCGGACGCCCAACAAATTTATCGCCTCCCCTCAAGACAGGTCTTTTCTTACAAAGGGAGTCCCCGTTGATGCCATGGCGGTGGCGGCAGCCACCGAGAAAGAGATTTCAGAAATCTCTTCTTCTGTTCATCCTCCTAATAAAGGGACTAGGACTATGGACAGATACGGGAAATGCATCTTTAGTTCTGCGACATTTGCAATGAGATCGCTCAACTATTTAACCCACTTTACCCGTCTTCAACGAGATCTCCTCAAAGAGCTTGGAGATTCTCTACAGGGCAAAACAGATGATGCTGTTTCTGAGAAAGTAACATTACAGCTTAACACTCTTAATTCTATTGTGAACTTGTCCATGTGGCTCATTTCTTATGCAGCCGATGGATGGAGCCAAGCAGCAGGTTCAGCGATAGCTCTGTGGAGACAATCCTGGATGCGCTTATGCTCCTTTGTGGATTCCTTCAAGTCTTCCTTTGATGGCTCTTCCATGTTTGGGCCTAAAGTCAAGGAGACACTCACTAGGTGCAAGCAGGAAGGAAAGACTCTATCTGCCGTAGGAGTCCATTTTTCCACCCCCACTAGACCATACCTCAAAGGGCAGGACGGTGGAAAAATGTGGTTCCGAAAGTCCCAAGGAGCTTTCCAGAACACACGTAGTGAACCCTCCTCCAGGAGCAGAGGAGGGGGGTATAATGGTAGAGGGGGTCCGCAGAACCAGGGTGACAGGGAGCAGTTCCTTGGCAAGCCCTATCAGCGCTGTGAGAGGAGGCCCGACCATCTTGCTCTGGAGGCAGTCGGGGGTCGCTTAGCTTTATACCCAGATGCCTGGCTAGGAATTACATCAGATTCTTGGGTAAAAAGCATAATTACCAGAGGTTACATCATTCCCTTCTCAGAATCCCCTTCCATTCATTCAAGAATCCCAGATGTTCCACCCAGTCTGTGGAATCTAGCAACCATAGAAATTCAAAGGCTGCTAGAAAAAAAGAGTCATCCAGCCAGTCCCGGCAGACCAGATAGGATCCGGAACTTACTCCAGGTTCTTTTTAGTTCCAAAGAAAACAGGGGACTGGAGGCCCATCTTAGACCTCAGCAAACTAAACACCTTTGTCAAAAAGGAAAAGTTCCGGATGGTCACGCTTCAGTCGATAATTCCGTTTCTCAAAATGGGCGATTGGATGTGCTCTTTAGATCTCAAGGATGCTTACTACCACATCAAAATGGCCAGGCCATCCAGAGATCACTTGTGTTTCTGGCTGGGGGTCAGTCACTACCATTTCCGAGCTCTGCCCTTTGGTCTCACCACAGTTCCCAGAGTGTTCACCAAATGTATGGCAAGTGGTCACGGCTCACCTGAGACGTTTAGGATTCCGGGTGTTTCCATATCTGGATGACTGGCTCCTCACTGCCACCACCAGGCATCAACTAATTTGCGCCAGAGAATGCACTATCAACCTGTGTTCCAGGTTGGGCATAACCTTAAATTTTGAAAAATCTGCTTTATAGCCATCGCAGCATATTTCCTTTATAGGAGCAGATATAGACACCACCACCTCCCTGGTCAGATTTCCTCAAGAAAGACTAATATCTTTGCGAAGTCAAGTGTCCCAACTGTTATCGGAAAGGAGAGTTCCAGCATTCTAGGTTCTGAAGCTGTTAGGCACCATGGCAGCTACACTCATAGTGGTTCCTCTGGGATGAATGCACATGAGGATACTCCAATGGTTACTATTCACACAGTGGTCTTATCAACAACTTCCAATGTCACATAAGATTCTTCTGACAAATGCTTGCAAAAAGGACCTTCTTTGGTGGTTGAACAGCCACCAAGTTACTGTATGTCGCCCATGTGTACTTCCCCCTCCCACAGCCACAGTGACCATGGATGCTTCCCTGATAGGGTAGGGGGGCTGTTTCAGGGAAGAACTGTCCAAGGCACTTGGTCAGAAATGGAATCTCATTTGCACATCAATGTCCTAGAGTTGAGATCAGTGTTTCTAGCGTTGCAACACTTTCACGACTCTCTACCTCGAGAGACTATTGCAATACAGACAGACAACATGTCGGTAGTCTGATACATCAACAAACAAGGGGGAACCAAGTCTTACCCCTTATGCCGAGAGGCCCTGAGAGTTTGGCAGTGGGCTGTATCCACCGGGCACTTTCTGATAGCAATGCACATACCCGGGTCATCCAGCATGACAGCAGACAAAGTGAGCAGAGCCATTCTGTTGCCTCACGAGTGGTCCCTCAAAGAACGAGTGGCGGAAAGGATATTCCGCAAATGGGGCCAGCCTTGCTGCGACCTTTTTGCATCCCCGATGAATGCCAAATGCAGAAACTACTTTGCCCTGTACCTCCCACCGGGGGACAGCCCAAGGGACTCACTTGTACACGATTGACCCTCGGGTCTCCTTTATGCCTTCTCTCCAATCCTCAGATTCTTACAGAAAGCCAAAAGCCTGGGAAGGACTGTTATTCTAATAGCCCCATTTTGGCCTTGGCAGATATGGTTCCCCTTCCTACAGCAATACCAAGTGGAAGAACCTTGGGTTCTGGTCCCAGTGCCAGACCTTCTGACTCATTCATCGGGAATTCTTCATTCCTCTCTTGTCTCCCTCAAACTGACAGCTTGGCTGCTCCACTTCCCAACCTTGCCAGGTCACATGATTTGTCTCCAACGGTTCAACATATTTTAGTTAACTCGCAAAGTCTGCACCAGGAAACTTTATAATAGCAAATGGAGGTGATTTGTTCATTGGGCTTCTCAACATGGTATTGATCCCTATGTCACCCCTTTTCATAGTATTCTGGAATTCTTGGCTTCGCTCTTTCACGATGGCGCAGCAGCTTCTATGATAAGGGTTCAGTTGGCTGCCATATCTTAACTTCCATGTGGGATGCAGTGGTTCAAACATTATGTCCCACAGATTATGTAAAGCCTTTTTGAAAGGAACTCATCACCTTAGGCCACCTATCAGACATCCTGTTACTCCCTGGAATCTGAATTTGGTGCTATCTCAACTCATTCTTCCACCCTTTGACCCTGCATCATCTTATCCTTTGAAGTTCCTTTCTTGGAAGACAATTTTCCTGGTGGCTATTACTTCAGCACGTAGAGTTTCTGAACTACAAGCACTTTCTATCAGGCCTCCATATCTAATCTTTTACCCCGACAGAGTGTCTTTAAGAACAAATCCAACCTTTTTTCCTAAGGTCTGTTCCGAGGCAAATTTGAACCACTCTATTGACCTTCCTACTTTTTTCAGACATCATGCTAATAGAATGGAGTACATGTTACATAAGCTTGATGTTCACAGACAATTGAGGTTTTACTTGGACAGAACAAAAGAATTTAGGAAATCTGATCAACTATTCATTTCCTATGCAGACAATAAGAAAGGTTTGTCGGTATCCAAAGTTACATTGTCCAAATGGATTTCAGATTTTATAAAATTTGTATATTCTTCAGCTAAACAACCTTTAGAACGTGAGGTGAAAGCTCATTCTACCAGGACTGTTTCTATGTCTTTAGCCCACACAGCCCGTCTACCTTTGGACACCATTTGTGCAGCTGCTACTTGGTCCAAACCTCATACATTTATCACTCATTACAAAGTGGACAGGGCTTCCTTTGGTTCCACCATTCTCAGGAATATACTCCCATGAGCCGCCCAGGATTAGGGTGCTTGGGACGCTACCCATGTGTAAAGAACAAACGGTGAGATTGAACAACTTCACATAAAGAAGTTATGTTCTTACCATAATGTTCCATGTGAGTTGTTCATCTCACCTTTGATCTTATACTCCCTCCCACCTTTCCCCCTCCAGGTTATGGAAGAACAGGTATGACTGGTGGTCTGGTTGGTCATGCTAGTGTCCTCCTTTCCTGTCAGATTATTGTTTAGCTATTGTAAATAGTTGTGTACTAATGTACATTGTTTGTAATTGGTTGCTTAGTGGGGTTTATTCTTGCTGGTTCAGCAAACTAGATCTGGAGTTGGTAGGAGAGCATCATGGGATAGGAACTGTGCCTCAAGCTACTCAAAGATCTTGAGCTTGGAAAGCGGCCGACTCAGAGCCGATGGATCGGCTCCGAACCCACGTGTAAAGAACAAAGGCGAGATGAACAATTCACATGGAACGTTATGGTAAGAACATAACTTCTTTTTTATTGGCACCCTCCCCATCTAAGCATTGATAACATTGAAATAAATTAAGTAAAATGCGCGACTATTCATAAACATTTAGACATCAAAAGTAGCCTTCAAAGTGTTAATGGTCAAGAATGACCCAGACTTGTGTTTGAGTCCTATAATTTTTGCTTGCATTACACTAAGCTATAGAAAACGTGGTTATTACCTTATTTATTAAGCCTCTAGGATAAATAATAATAACAATGTAAATCACTTTAATAATACTAATAATTCTAATAACACAGGGCAAGCATAATGCTGGCAGCTATAAAGTTAATAATAACAATAGTAAGCAGGTATTCAATATTAGCTACCTGATTTAATCTAGGAATTACCACAAAACTAGTCATATAAAACTTATTGGGGATGTTTTACTGCTAGTCTGTCGTTTTTTTTCCACATCTTTTTTGTAAATGGTTCTGTTTCATTGCACACTGTTTAAACCATATGTTTTGTCTAACTATCCATAATTGTTGCGTTTTTTTTTTTTTGTTGTTATTCAGGATGTTAAAGTGCATCTATTCAACAATTAATCCAAACGGTATTAGGATATAGCTTGTTTATACACACATTTCACTACAATGTTATGCTCTTATTTATTGTTTTTCGTTGGTAAAAATCATAGGAAGAAATGAGTTTTAAAAGGCACACTTCCAAAAGTTGAATACATAGTCAAAATATTGCTAACATAATGTTTAATATCTGCTGCTAATTACCGATGTTTTTTTTTGCAGTGATTCATATTGCTTCAGTCAGTAGGTGCAAGTTCAGTTCTACATTGCTTACTGTAGTATAAAACAAATTAAAGTTTTAACTATATGTTGTCTTTAAATACTGTACTCTGTATAAACAGGACAACTATGCTGCTGCCATCCGATACTCCTTCACTCCCAACAGCTACACAGTAACAGATGGTGTTTCATTGCGGGTCTCAAATGGCCATCCGGAAGGGGTTGTCTGCTTGCCAGAACCCCGCTGTTTGGGGACTCCCTGGAAGTGCATCGCCACTGACTTTGCTGATGGTAACATCGGAGAAAATGTACTGCCCTTTCTTGTCAGCTACCAAATTAGCATGCTCACTTTAAAACTGTTGAAACGGTTTGTAGAAGATTAGAGCTGTTTGAGAGCCCAGCTGATGCTCACTTTTGTCTGCAGATTCTGAGTGGATTTGAATGACAGAGAAAATGAAGCCGAGGAACTTCAAGTATAAGTGTGTGTGTGTGTGTGTGTGTGTGTGTGTGTGTGTGTGTGTGTGTGTGTGTGTGTGTGTGTGTGTCAGTGTAGAGGGGATGAAGTAGGTGAGTGCTTAAGTGATGACCCCAGAGGTAGGCACACAGCCTCTGAAAGGGAAACAAAGAATATCTCCTTTAGTTAGGGGGGAAATGATTTCCGAAGTTTAGGGGCAAAAATGGAGAAAGAGTGGTCAGTGCAGTCAAGTTTGATTAGAACTGTATGGAGTGATGCAGTACTTTGGGAAAGGCTACAGAGGTTGCAGGAGTTATTTTAGTTTGTGTTTGACTGCAAGATGTAGAAAGGAGGTTGGTTACAGGAGTTTGAACAGGAGACAGCTTAAGAGTAGATCCCACTCTGTGACAGACTGGAAGCCACCTACCTTTGGCAATGATGATGCAGTAGTTTTCATGTGGGGGAGATAGAAATAAGCTAGCAGATTTTATTTTGGTGGAATGCAGAGTGGTTAATATTTTTTGTAGAACAGTGGCAATGGGAAGGCCATTATTGAAGTTGCTCTTGGAGGATTGCCTTGCCTAATATGGCTCTTGCAAGACATGATAAAAAGGGAAAGATTTTCCTGGACCAGAATAGAAAATAGTTAATCTCAGGTGCACATAGGTTCATAGGTTCATACTAGGTTATCTGCCCTGGGGCAATTATAAGCCTAGCCCGATTCTGTATGGTTACGCCACCCCTTGATTTGAGTATACTGTGCCCTTTTTAAGGTTTAGTTTACTGTGCCTCTGTCTAATAGTGACACGGGGGTAATCCCTGGGACAAACCTACGATCCCCCATCCACCTATCAAGATTCTTCTTGAAGAGATTCAGTGAGGTGCTCTGCCTCACATGAACTGGAATTCTATTCCAGAGCGAAGGGAGCCTCTGAGTTATGAACCTGTCCCTCCAGCAAGTTCTATTTATTTCTGTGCTGAGGTTCAAGTCCCTCGAGCGTGTGGCTCTAAGGGATTTAGATTTACTGAGGTGGATGTCCATTAATTCTGGATTTGACATAGCTTTGTATGTCAGGCATAGATCGCCTCGAAGTAGGCGGTATGCAACTGAGTAGAGCTGGAGTTTTTTTAACCGAGTAGCATATGGCATCTGTTTGTGACCCTTGAGCGTCTTGGTGAGATACTATAGGAGTCTTTCTAATTGCTGCACGTGTTGGGTAAGGTACATCCCAAAAGGGGCATTGTATTCTATGATGGGCCTGATGAGGGATGAATAAAGGGGCACGATTACCTCTCTTGATCTAGATGTGAAACCCTTCGTGATGAGGTGGGCTATGTAGAAGGTCTTTCTAACCACTTTGGTAATGTGGTTTTCAAAGGAGAGATTGCTATCAACTTGGGTCCCCAGGTCCCTAATAACTTTCTCTGTACTTAATGGGTTTCTGCCTATGTGGTAATTTGTGGGCACATTGTTTTTGCCAAAGGGTATGACTATACATTTTTTGGCATTTAGCTTTAAACTATGGCGCTGGCACCAGTTATCTATCTCTGTGAGACCTTTTTGAAGGATGTTTGTGTCAGCTGGAGAGTTGATTATGGCGCCCAGTTTGCAGTCGTCTGCGAACTTGGTGAGCCATAGTCCTCCCACGTTTGCCTGTACCTCGGAAAAGTATATACCGAACAACAGTGGTCCCAGGACAGAACCCTGTGGGACGCCACTTGTGACCGGTTTCGAGTCTGACATGGCTCCAGCAACTCTCACTCTGTGGGTTCTGTCTTTGAGCCAGTTTGCGACCCATCTTGTGACATAGGGGTTTACATTTAAGCTGGATAGCTTATCTATGATGCCAGTGGGGTATTGTGTCAAATGCCTTTGCAAGGTCCAGATAGACTGTGTGGACTACCTTCCCTTCATCTATGGCTTTGGTGACTGTTTCGAAGAAGTCAACCAGGTTCAAAAGGCAGGATCTGCCCTTGACAAAGCCGAACTGGGTAGGATCTAGTGTCTGTAGGTCCCCAATGTCTTTGTTTATGAGCTCCATGATGATCCTCTCCATAGCCTTGCAGACTAAGCTAGTCAGGCTTATGGGGCGATAGTTTCCAGGGTCCGTAGAGGCTCCACCTTTGTGGAGTGGGACCACTGTTGCTGTACGCCATTCTGTGGGCACATATCCTGTAGTGAGGCTGAGATTGTATAGGTGTTTTATTTGAGGGATTAGTTCCTGTTGGAGTTCATGTAGGACGCAATCTGGGACGCCATCTGGTCCCATGGAAGCAGTGTTTTTTGCTTTGGAGAGGGCAGCCTTCACCTGAGCATCAGAGATGTTTGGGAGGCAGCCCTCTGCCGGGATAGATACTTGCTCTTTTTGGGAGTTTGCACTGAACCTGTCTGCCAGGATATTGGCGATGTCTGTGGGTTCAGTGTATTTTTTGTCATTTAGAATCAACTCAGAACAAGTCTGGGAGTTGCATCCCAGGTTTCTAACATAACTGAGGAAAGCCTTATGATTGTCTTTGGTGTCCTGTGCAATTTTTCTGTCGAAGCTGGCCTTGGAGGATTTTATGAGGGATCATAATTTTTTGCTAGTACTGATCAGAGATGCCTTCCCTATTAGGGATTTAGGGATTTTGCTCTATCATGTAGTAGCTTCCTCCTTCTGTTGTACAGTTTATTTATGGCAGGGGTCCACCAGACTGGACGCCTGCCTTTGGATGATTGGGTCTTGGTTTTGTTTGAGATAGCATGATCCATGCATTCCTGGAGATGTCCGTAGAATGCGTTTATATAGGATTCTGCAGTTTGGGCCGTAGTTTCCACTGGCCCTGGGGCCTTGAAGGATTCCACTTCGGTTTTGAGAAGTGAGAAGTTCGCTTTTGAGAAGTTTTTCACTGTGGTTTTCTGGGCTGGGGGTGGGGTCGGGATGTGGACATCCAGTGAAATTAATTTATGGTCTGATCTTACCAATGAGGGATATACTTCTGGTGTGGAGCATAGAGTCCCCATGTTGGTAATGATCAGGTCTAGTATGTTGTCCCCTCTTGTGGGAGTTATGACTAGTTGTTCCATAGCATTTGAGTTTATAATTTCCAGGAACCTTTGGGCTAAGGTGCTGGGGCTTGAGTAGTGCTCCCAGTCAATGTTTGGGTAGTTGAAGTCGCCCAGTATAATGGTGTTCGGAGAGATCTTCATGTTCTCCAATGTTTTCAGGAAAGCCGAATGGGATTCCTGACTTTGAGAGGGTGGTCTGTAGGATGTTATAAACTGAAAAGCAGTCTTGCCCACTGTTAGTTGCACGTGGATGGTCTCCGATACTTCGTGCAATGCCACTAACCTGGAGGTGTGGATATCCTTGATAAATATGGAAACTCTCCCTCCTTTTGTGGTTCGGTCCGGGTTTTGGGGCCGAAAAGCATGATATGAGGTATAGCCTGGTAGTGCTGGGGTGCTCTCTGGAGCCTTGAACCAGGTTTCTTTCACTACACAGTTATCGATGTTCTCCATACTGAGGAGAGCTTCGAGTGCGTGCATCTTGAGGTTAAGACTTCTGGCGTTTAGCAGCATTACCCTTAGTTTCTTGTTCCTTGTGCTGTCTATGGGGGTGGGTTTGACTTTTGAGCCTTGCCTAAAAAAGGCACTATGGGGGTGGGAAGAGCCTTTGCCAATATCCGAAAGCCCAGTGGTGACAGGTGCAAGCCGTCCCTAGCGAAGCAACATGGCTTGTCGAGCATGTCATCCCAGGCTGACAGACACTGGATCCCCTTTGAATGACACCAAAATTTTAGCCAATTGTTAAAATCGATCATTTTGTCTTTGTACTGTGGCATCATTCTAGGTGAGGGTAAAATGCTGCTCAAGGTCAGGGTCATACCAGCCTGGGCTACATGATCAGAGAGCTCCTCTATGTCTCTTTTCATGTAGTCCAGGGAGGTACATCTCAGGTCATTCACACCAGCATGTACAATGACTGAGTCATATTTGTATTTGCTTTGGAGTGACCTGAGTGCTTGCATTATGCGGCGGATCCTAGCACCCAACAGGCAGCTCACCGTGACCTTCTCTTTATTCAGCCTGGTGAGTGGGATGTCAGTGTGTCTGACAATAGAGTCACTTATTACAAGAGTATCAGGTGTGTTACTCAGCCTTTAGGGCTGTGGCTGCTTGGCACACTGACTTTGTGGGTTATGTGTTGTGTGTGTTTTGTTTTGAGGTAGCGTTTGCTTGTATGTCTGCTTTGGAGGTCTCTGTTGCTTAGGTAGATTTTTATTTAGAGCCTCCGAGTATGTTTTTGTGTATTTATGTGTTTGGTTCGCTGATGTGGTGGGACTATGTGATACTGGAATTGTGTTGTGTGAGGTTACCTTCTCCTCCTGACTGGTTACACCAGTTTTGAGATGAGAGAGCTCAGCCTCCAGTTTGGCTAAATAGTTGCATCTCTTACTTATATTTGAACCTGTTTGGAGGAGGAGTGGGTTGTCCGTGTGCATGAGACAGTTGTAACATTGCCTCAAAATTCCCAGATTCACCAGCTGGACTGGAGAGGAAACCATTGACTGACCTTTGGACATGCTAGAGTAATATTGGGAAACTGAATTTAAGACGGACCAATAGAGGACAGGGTAATCGTAGAGAGTATAAGAATAAGTAGTGCTTATGGTTTAATAGTGCTAACTTGTAGGATTACTTAATTGGACCAGTGAAGGGCCTTAGAATGAGAATATGGTGTTTAAATTGAGAGATAGAGCAGTTCTAAGGGAAAAAGTGAAGAGCAGACTTTGTGGAGCCAGGAATAGTTTAAACCCAATTAAGCGGCGCTGCCTGCTGTTGCGCTATGCACAAAAACGCGCAAAAGAGGGTTTTAAGAGAGGAAGAAGAAGGAGTTTTGGAATTGACCCAAAATGCCCAATAAAACTACAGTTTCAAGTCAGTAACCACTCCCACAGGGGCAGGCAGGCTGCTCAATGTTTTTCACTGCCACTGATCAACAGAGAGACTTCCCTTTAGCCCAAGCAAAAAAATGGCCTCAGAAACTTACAAACAGTTCAAGAACAGCAAGCCTGTAACTGAACTTTTTTAAATCTCAGAAAACTGGGAAAAAAGCAAGATTTTTTTTGTTTTTTTGTTTTTTCAGAGATAGCAGAATAACAGTTAAGCTTCCATTCAATTTCTATGACTAATGATGAAAAAAAGAAATACCACTCCTTATAAAAAAATGAATTTGGTAGTTACCTCACCTGTAGGTCTTGTGTTTGTCTTATAGTACAACAAAGAAGTTTACTTCACTTACAGAATATTTATTTTTCTACATACTGCTATGATTATTGTCTACTTCCTAACAAGATAGAAGCCTGCTGTTGTGGTTAGTCTGTGTGTCAGACAAAATGGTAAGAGTCAATGCGTTTCAAAAGCCTAAAGATGCTTAGCAGAAAATGAAGTTAGTGCCGGAAGCACTAACATGTAATAGAAGTTCAGCCTCAGGCAGGATTCCATCCACAAATGCCATAGTTTTTTCTGTTGTCATAGCTTCCACAGTTTTTGGTCCAGACATTCCAAAGTAATCTGCTTTCACATTTTGCTTTATTTATGGGGAGCTTACCTGCTGTATTTTATTGCAGCATGACATTTTTTGGGGGCTGGAGGGGGGTTGTACAGTGTACCTGAATGCCCTTACTTAAGAAAAGTTGTAGCTTTAAACATAAAGTTGCTACACAGTGATTAAATGTTTAAAACAGCAGTTGTATTAACATTATTACTATGAATTTGTAAAATCATATAATAGGTCATGTAAATGTTAATGCTACAAGTTCATTAGTTAAGGTATATAATGCACTGCAGGAAAACAGTTTGCCTTATCAGCCGGGTGGCTTCTGCGTAGAATCTGTGTTCCCTCATGGTTTTCAGCAAGTGCTCCACTTCCTTTCACATCCAAAAGACATGTTACAAGTGAATTGATGAGCCTACAAACTTTCCTTAAGTGTTCATACCATGTGTAAGAGTGTGTGTACATCTCATGGTAAACTGTCATTCTCTCCTGGATTTTATTCCTGCTTTGTGCAAATTGCATGCTGGGATACTTAGTAATTTGCATTATAAAACTACAGTGAAGAGGATATAATTCAGCAATATGTACATTATTCAGCATGAAGTGACTAAGTATCCCTGTAAAACCTTTACTTAGATATCAAGCCATTTACATGGTAACCAGTAATGTTATGGACAATTTGGTAAAAGGCTTATGGTCCAATGGCCTTCAAGTTTTTTTTTCCAGATTTCTTGTGATGCAAAGTTGAGAGATATAGTTGTGTGAAGAGGATTTTGCAAGGAGCTTAGAGCTTCAGGTGAAGACAAGTTTAGTCCTGCTTATACCAAACCTGCTAATATTGTTAGTAGCACAGCAGATAGTATACTTGCTTTTGATGCAGAAGGCTGTGGGTTCTACTCCCACTTTATGTAGATGGAGTTGCTGATACTGTACTGTGTTGTTCTTTAAAGCGGGTGGAAGCTGCAGTCCTGAGAATGCCCTCCTTTGGAGGCGATACCTAGTAACTATGAACCTGTTATCAGTTTGCCATCCATTCCTTATTGCAATATTACTGGCTTAACATTTTTTTAATGCGACATAGACAAATTTATTCTTCAAGGGCAAAAGGCACTTTATTTGTAGATGAAACAATGAAATATAAAGTTGTTTACTAGCAGCACCCTCTTCATTAGTTACAGATCTCTTTAATGTGGAATTATTTAGATGACTTTTACTTCTGCAGAGATTGTGCATAATTACTGATATTGGTGGATTATAATGACAGAAGTTTGAGTAGACTTTTATGAAGGGAATCTTCTGAATTGGGCAGTTTTGTCATTATTGGTTCATACATTTTGTTTCATTGCTTACTGGAAAATGTTCAAAACAATAAATATAAAACAATCTCTAAAAAGTGTGCTGTATTATACAAGGAATATAATTTAATACAAATCAGGAAGGTGAATCAAAGAACACATACATGTATGCATGTCCCTAAAATGTGTAAGGAGCCTCTGGTTTGAAAACAGCCCAGAGGCAAGCTTAGTCCTCCACTGGCCAAATGCAAAATTAATGTGGGTTTTCATGACGTTTCAATGAATGTGAGTTTCAAGACTAGAGAAGTTTATTGCTCATGTTAAGTCTGCTTTCATTGTGAGACCGTATTGTTTGTTTAGTAAATGGCTCAGTGTTTGTCTGAAACTCAAGTGTAAAAAAATAAAAGTAAAAGGAAATATGAAAGGGCTTTGGCTGACTAAGTTTGAAATTACTGCAAGCTAGGAACAGTTACTGAATCCCCAAAGACTTAACCATCATGCAGGAAGGTTTGTCCCAAACAGTAACTGGTGCCAGAATCATGAATTGAAACTAAACTCCAAAAAATATTTTATAGTATCCTTTAGGAAGTCATCTACTCCAGGGAACTGCCAAATTGACAGTGAGAAATGTGTACAGTGACTTAACTTTTGACCAAAATGTGCCCAGAGTCATAAGAAAGTCTTTCTATATTGCACAGCTTATAAACAAATTGAATGTGACTAGATCTAGAGATGTTATTGTCCCCCTTTAAAAAGTCCTCATTAGGTCAATCATTTTATGTAATGCTCACTTTGGCATGTATCTGTCCAGACTCATGCAACAATTGGAATACCCACAGAGAGACCTTACTAAAAGGATACAAGTCCTAAACAATAGGTCTTGCATGGACCACCTCAAAGATTTCTCACTGTACTCGGTACCCTATAGAGTTCTTAGAGGTGACGTGTTTGGCATACAAGGCACCCTCCGACCTAATACTGATAGACTTACAACAAGTCAAATGGCATCAGAAATACTCAGTCCAGGTATCTAAACTGAATGCTGTGGAGAGATGGATATATATCACAGAGTCTACCACTGTTTCAGAACAGAGTATCCATTCAAGTAAAACAGAGCTCATCGCTGCCCATATTCAGATGCAACTTGGATCTAAGGATGGGTAATAGAAAATGCACTCCAGGATTGCACCTCTTGCCACTAATGAATAGAGACAGTTCCTAAATGCTGCATCCCGTATATGGGTCCCCTCAAATTATCTATGGTATGATCACAGTTACTCTCACTAGGGCTAATATATAATTATCAGCCATGGGATAGGTAAGGCCAATCGGGAAATGTTAATTCAAGCACCAGAAGAGACTTGGCTAAGCTTAAAATACCCTCCAAGTGAACCTATGTTGTGGTAGTTAATAGTTATAAAACATTGCGATTTTTAGAAAACTAAGTGCCCCTCTCAACCCCTGCCCCCCCCCCCACAGTCTTCATCAGCTTCCGGCGCCTATGAATAGTGAGGATGTATCCGGGGAACTAAAAGGAAAAGTATACCAATGACGAATGCATTTATAAAAATATTTGGTATGGAAGATGTGAATTCAGTATTAGGAACTCTGACCAAATTTATACATTATTCCCATAACTAGATAACTAGGCTAAACTAGATAGAAACCATAACTAGGCTAATGCAATAGCTAGGCTAAACTAGATAGAAATTGTAGCAAAAAATGAGACTGTGAACCAAACCACAGCAACAGCTGTAAGCCTGCATGGCTGTTCAGCACAAAACAGTCAAAAATACTAGGAACAATGCAAGTTTATTGTGAGCTTTCTCAGTAACAACTATTACTACATCATACAATGAATACATCCATCCATTCCCCTTTTTTAAAAAAACAATTCAGCCAATCAAAGTACTTCTACATCATCACATAACATCATTTAAAATGTTATATAAAAATGCTAGCTAAAATAGTTATGTAAAAAGCTATGTAAAGAAGCTATATAAAAATTAATATTTTTTTAAAAAATGCCTCTCATCTCCTTCTGGACCTTGCCTTTAATATAAGTTTAATAGATATTTTGGGTACTTGCGTATTATCGCAACCAGATTTTCAACCTTGACTAAATCGTTATGTTTGTACGAAAATGTGAATGTTACTCTTAAAAGATGTGTGTAAAGTATTAATTAACAGTCTGTCATGCTGTGTATGACCTAGGAAGACGATTAACGGTCAGGTGTAGTTTTTCTCGGGGACTTCTTAGTTTCAGCTTAAATAACCCAGGCTTTGGCTGCTGACTATTCATCAGCCACTGTCAAGTAGGGATGATACTTAATCATTTAAGTGTTGCTTTACGGTTGATCCTGTCATGCAAGGGTCCCAGACAATATTAACCATTGCAATGACAAAGGTGTTATACTGTTGCACTGCAGCTTGATAGATTTTTCCAATTGCAAGGCATATGTGTTCCATTTTCACACATTTTTATCCATGTGTTGGACTGTTCATAGTAACGTATGTGTGATAGACGTTTTGTTCCCTTGTATTAATCAACAGTGACATTCATGTTTTTACTTATGTGTTTGGAAGCTGTCATATTGTCTCTACATTTGTTCTTCTGGTTGTACTCATGAAATTTATTGTATTTTGCGTGGAGTTTCACTTAACAAAAATAACACTTTGTACCTGTAAGACATTTCCTTATTCAGTTTGGTGCATACTTGGTTTTGTGAAAGACATGCAGGGTACTATGAAGATGTATAAACATTGCCATACACACGTTCTTCTTCACATGACTGAGAGGGAGCAGCCCTCCGTACTGCATTTCTCAATCTCTCTGCCCAGGAGAGCATGTTCCCCAGGGATGCAAATTTGACCTTTGTTCCTCTTGGCAAGTCCTTATCCAGCTGACAGAATAATAGTTGACACTTGACACTATCCTTTTCCAGACTACCATTGCTAGTTTCGCGAAACCATTGCAGAGTGTGGCAGGGCCCAAATCTGGTTGCGATAATACTTAAGTACCATATTTTGTCATTTAATCCACTACCCCTGTTCTAATGATCCATTTCATTTCACACATTTCAGTTATATTCCTGATGTCTGTCCGTCTTTCATTGGGAGTGATGGTATCAATGCCTAAAAACTTAAAACTGTGAGACGTACCTTCTTGTGCAACATTCTTTGTGAGTGCATTGGTACTGATCATGTTGTTGATATTATAAATGTGTTTCCTGACTCTATCATAGAATCTTCTGTCAATCTTACCTATGTAAAAAACTGAACAGACTGTACAGTGGGATAAATATCTATATGACCAGTTTTACAAGTAGCCATTACTCTAAAAGTCAATTCTGTCCCTCTGTCCAGGTGTAGAAACCTATTCTAGGTATCCAAAAACCTGCAGTAATTGCATTTATTGCATGGATAAGTGCCACATATGTTCCTTAATGTTCTTCATGTTTCAGTGTTGCAGTCATTACACTTGGGTTATCCTGCTGGCAGGCTACCCTCAGTCGGCCTGAATTCCTAATGAATTCCAAAGTCTAGGTCCGGCGTCGGTTGCTGTCGCCTCCTCCCTGACGTTAGTGCGCCAGCGGTATAAAAGATGCAGCCGATGCCATTTTCTTCAGTCTTGCTTGCCGCGCAGTGCCCGAAGCAGAAGCAGTTCACAAGTGTCGGTCGGCCGACTCCTGAGATTTTCGTGTTCGAATTTCAGTTCTGAAGTCTTAATTAAAAGCTAAGTACCCCGTTGGGGAAAACTTTTTTCTTGCTCCAGACCGATGTCAGAAAAAGTTAATAATTGTATTTCTTGTGGGAAGCAAATACTTCATAAGGACTTTCATTCTTAGTGTATTCCTTGCCTAGGCCCTGACCACGACGTTGCTAGTTGTAGGTTTTGTGCTAGATTTAACCAACGCACTATTAAGCGTCGGTACGATTTTGCTTTTCACTTTTTTGGCAGAAGATTTAATTACACGATGCCGTTGGATAGCACTCCGACTACCGGAATTCACAAGAAACGCATAGAAAAAGAAAAGGACAGGCATCCAAGGTCCAAAACCGACGACAAGACTTCCTCTAAGCCAGTCGCCAGTGAGGCGCTTTCACAGCCCCTGACCCCCGCTACTTTGGACCCGCAGGCTGCTACAGACTTCCACGTGGAGTTGCCTAGGCCGCTGGAAGCTCAAGGTATTGGACCTTCGGAAACTATTCCCTCAGATGGGTCCAGAGCCGCTGAGCAGGCATTGGCTTCTGAGGGTGTTTTCAGACCTACTCAAACTCCAGCTACAAAGGCAAAGACTAGAGCACCTTTATAGACAAAGAAACAAGTACAACAGCCTCATGGTCAGGCCTCCATGCCCAAAAAACAGATGCTGAAAATGGCCGAAGACTTAATTACTTTGATCAGGGGTTCCCATCCCCCTCCTGATGAGGCCTAGGCAAGAGACAGAATATGAATCTTCAGATCAGGTTTCCATTTCATCTGATTCCTCTTCTGATCAGGAATACTCTCTTCCTCCCTATGAGGATTCTGATGCTGAAGAATCTATCCCTTCAGCCTCTCCTCCTGAAAATTACTTTTTTGGGGAAACCTTGCATACCATGAGGGAATACTTCCACTGGGAGAGCCAAGATTATTCAGAATCTAAGAAAAGGCTCAGAGACTTCCTTTTACTCCCACAACACAGGCCCCTAGCTATTCCACCTGTGTTAGACATTGTAGATGATGTATTTTCAGAGTCCAGTCTGACCCCTGACTCCTTACCTCCAGCTCCTGTTAAGCCGGACAAGTACTACAGGGTTCCTGACTCTCATAAATTCCTTTTCAAAAACCCTGCTGCTGACCCAGAGACTATCTCTCAGGGTCCCAAAGGGGTCAAGGCATCCATTTCAAAAAACCCTACCCCCTCTGACTGGGATTATAGGGTATTGGACAAATGGGGTAAGAAGATTGACACCTTTGCTACCTTGGCTGTAAGGGCTTTAAATTGTCAGTTTCATATGCTCAAATATCAGCAATATATTATGTCACTGCTTAAACAGAAAATGTTGATAAATTCTAAATGTGCAGAAAACAAAGAAATGCAGGATTTATTGCACGCAGCTGAGCAAGTTGGAAAGCATACTTTGCAATGTGGTTTTGATTCTTTGGAGGCCTCCTGCAGGGCCGCTGTTACGGGTTCTGTCATCAGGAGGCATGCTTGGTTAAAGGAACAAAATCTGCCTGACCATGTCAAAGCAAAATTATTAGATGCTCCATTACAGCATGATACCTTGTTTTGTGTTAAAGCAGAGGAGGTGTTAAAGAAAATGGAGGACAAAGCTAAATATATGCAAACGGTATTTTTTTACAGGTACAACCTCCAAGATTTAGCAGGCACTGGCCTACAAAGAATTGGTCCTTTCCAGACAGACCACAAAGGGGCAGATACAGATGCCCCAAGAGGCAGATCCCAGCCCCAAGGTTCGTACAGGTCTAAACAATAGGGTGCTTCTACCTCCAAAAGTGGAGAAGACAAATCACAGCCATACAGGAAACAGTCCCAATGACTTCCCCCTGCCTGCATCAAGCACTTATCTTCTGGCAGCACCTTTAGGGGGAAAACTAGCACTTTTTTCTCAAAATTGGCACATAATAACCCAGGACAAATGGGTCCTAGACATAGTGTCACAAGGCTACAAGTTTCACTTCCATACCCTGCCAAGGACAAACGGTTGGCCAGACCTGCCAAAACATCAATGGGCAGAGGTACAAAAGCAAGTCTCATCCCTCATGGACATGAGGGCCATTCAACAAGTACCAGAGCAAGAGCAGGGACAAGGATTTTATTCAAGACTGTTCTTGGTACCAAGAAAGGACAAGACCTGGAGACCAATACTGGACCTATCTATTTTAAACACATATCTGGATATACCAAAATTCAGAATGTTGACTCTGCAGCAACTTCTGCCCATGCTGGGCAAGAAGGCTTGGCTTGTGACTTGAGACCTAAAAGAGGCATACCTGCATGTCCCAATCAGACAAACATGCAGAATATACCTCAGATTCAAAGCTGGCTCAATGCACTACCAATTCTCTGCACTGCCCTTTGGCTTATCTACTGCGCCCAGGGTCTTTACAAAGTGCCTGGCACCAGTAATTGCATTCTGCAGACAAAGAGGAATACAAATATATCCTTACTTGGACGACTGCCTCATTCAAGCAGAGAACAAGGACATTCTACTATAGCATCTGGCATTTGTAAAGAGATTTCTAACAGGCCTAGGGTACACAATCAATGAAAAGAAATCAAAACTAGTACCCTCTCAAGAGATAATATTCCTGGGTGCAAGCTTAAATGCAACTGCCCAGATGGCTTATCTCACGCCAGACAAACAAAGGCAACTGGCTACCTATTTCAACCTGTTGGCAACAAAGGCCCAGTTATCTGCAAGAAAAATTATGCAGGCTTTGGGCTTCATGACATCCTGCATTCTACTAATTCCATATGCGAGACTGCATATGAGGAAACCTCAATGGTACCTAAAAAGTGTTTGGGCTCAACATTGCCACAGCCTGGAAACAATAATTACCCTCATTCCCTGCCTACAACAGGAGTTTCGATGTTGGGCGAAGGCTTGTCACCAGAACAAGGGACAGCCATTCACTTTACCCCCAGCCAAGCAGACATTAACAACAGATGCATCAGATTATGCCTGGGGGGCCCACATGGCAGGAAGATGTATTCAAGGGACATGGTCTGCAAACCAAATGCATCTACATATCAATCAAAAAGAGATGCTAGCTGTTCAGAATGCCCTGACAGCCTTCAAGGACCTACTTCATCCGGGACAACTACTGATAAAGACGGACAATACCACAGTCATGTGGTATATAAACAAGCAGGGAGGCAGTCAATCTTACCCCCTTTGCAGGCTAGCCAAGACTTTGTGGGACACAGCATTGACTTACCAATTACATCTGCAGGCACAATTCCTGCCAGGAAAGATAAATACTCTGGCAGATGAACTAAGCAGAAACCTCATGGTTCCCCACGAGTGGAAATTGGATCCACAAGTCTTCAGCATGATAACAAGGAAATGGGGATGTCCGGATATCGATCTATTTGCTTCTCCTCACAACTACCAACTAAAAAGATTCTGCACAAGGACTTATCACAGACAAACATGGAAAGTGGACGCCCTATCTTTCAGCTGGAAAAGCTTAGCAGTGTATGCCTTTCCTCCTCTGCCTCTCCTCCCCAAGGTACTCCTAAAGGTCAGACAAGAGAAGCCAAAGATGATACTGATTACCCCAGACTGGCCCCGCCAGTACTGGTATCCAATCCTAAGGAACTTGTCTCAATGCCCGGCTTGGACCTTGACTCAAATACCTCATCTACTATCCCAACAAAACAATCAGATCCTGCACAGCCAACTAAAGACCTTAAATCTGGCAACATGGCAGATAATGTAGTCATACAAAACACTCCTCTCACTAAAGCTGTGATGGATGTCATTTTGGAGGCCAGAAGGCCTAGTACCAGAAAATCTTATGCTGGAAAATGGAAGAGATTCTGTGCTTGGAACCAGGCACAAGGAATTGACACAGCTGTACCAAATATTCCTCAGATTTTGCAATACTTAACTGAGATGCTGGACAAAGGCCTATCCTTTTCATCAATTAAAATTCATGCCTCTGCCATTTCGGCTCATTACAATATAGAGCCCCCAATCTTTTCTCATCCTTTGCTAAGGCCGCACCTCAGAGGAGCCAAAAACTTAAGGCCTCCAAGGAGATCACCAATACCTGCATGGGACCTCAATTATGTCTTGGAAAACTCACCCTGCCTCCTTTTGAGCCAGCTGCTACAGCTGATGTAAAGTTTTTATCTTGGAAAACAGCTCTGCTCCTAGCAATAACCTCTGCAAGACGAGTCTCAGAGCTACAGGCACTCATGGCTGTGGAACCTTTTATCATTTTTTATCCAGACAGGGTTTCTCTGAGGACAAACCCGACATTTATGCCTAAGGTAGTGTCCAGTGTGGCCCTTAACCAAACTACTCATATGCTTACTTTTTATCCAAACCCACAGAATAAGGGGGAGAGAATTCTGCATTATTTGGACATACACAGACAGCTACGCTTCTACTTGAACAGAACCAAAGCTTTCAGAAAGACCGAGCAACTACTAGTGGCATATGCTACAGGATCACAAGGAAAGGCTATCTCAAAGCAGACTATTTCAAAGTGGATAGGCCACTGCATTCGTTTCTGCTATTCACAACATGGCAAGCCAGTGCCTAAGGGCATTAGGCCACATTCAACCAGTGCAGCAGCCACTTTAGCAGCCTTCCTCAGGGGAGTACCAACCAAAGACATTTTAGAGGCTGCTACCTGGAGTTCAGTGCACACCTTTACAAAGCACTATCATTTACCACTTTACTCTAAATCCAGGGCAGGCTTTGCTACTGCAGTTCTGCAGGGCCTCATAGCCACTCCTAATGCTATTTAGCTCCAGCCTCCCAACCATAGCTTTGGGATTCAACCCAAGTGTAATAACTGCAACAGTGAAACACGAAGAGCATAGTACAGTTGTGTACACTTACCATAAATGTAGATGTTCGAGTGTATTCACTTTTGCAGTCCAGGTTACCCACCCATCATCCCCCATCTCTTTGCTGGAACTTATCTGCACTTCTCTAATCTATACAACGTATGTGGTGTATTTGCTTGTAGATGAAGGTATAATATATTTTGGTGCATGCATGTTTTATTGGCATATTTTTAGCCTACCCTTTTGGGGGTACCTGACATCTGGGGCAAGAAAAACTGAAGAAAATGGCTTCAGCTGCATCTTTTATACCCCTGGTGCACTGACGTCAGGGAAGAGGCGACAGCAACCGACGCCGGACCTAGACTTTGGAATTCAGGCCGACTGAGGGTAGCCTGCCAGCAGGATAACCCAAGTGTAATGACTGCAACAATGAATATACTTGAACATCTACATTTATGGTAAGTGTACACAACTGTGCTTTTCCACTGGGGGATCTATAGTTCTGGGGTAACATAGCTTTTTCTTAAGTGACTTTTTATTTTTAAAAATAAAGGTAGGTTTATACCTACTACTGACTTAATTTCAGGGTTAATTAATAAGATACTCTAATGCTTCGTCACAGCATCCTTTATCCTAGCAATATTGCTGGAATAAACCATTGGTACTTTCACAACTGGTTCATATTTATGTGGGGTCTGCCTCCCCCAGGGACCCGCTGAAAATAAAGTTTTCCTTCATTTTCTCTAACCCTATGCATCTCATCTAAAACAGTATCTACTTCATTGGGATTATACCCATGAAATACAAATCTGTCCTTTAAACGGTTCAGTTCAGTATAAAACCCCTCATCACTTGCATTCAACCTAGAAGTCCGTAACCCCTGGCTCTCTATAATATTTTTAAATAGATAGAAGTTGTATTTCACAGGAGCATGTGTATTTGATTGAACATTTTACATGCATTCATTAACTACGTCAGATCATGCACCAGTAAAAAAAAACAAGATAAAATGTAGGGTTATGCAGTAAACATCAGACACTGGTGCTTTCCCATACAGCTGTTAAAAAGAGGAATTTAAGGAATGTACATTGGAAATTCTTCCAGAGTTGTTAGGGAAGACAGAAATATCTTCAGAAGTTATAGGTGGGATGAAATGAAGTTTAAGAATAAGGTAGAAATAAAACGGAAAGAAACATGGTTACGAAGTAATAGGAATTACTTAGAGGAGCTGACAAAGGTTAAAGTATTGAAGAGTAAGGGGAATCTTATGGAACAAGAGGCAGTACTAATGAGAAAATATGGGAGTATATGGATAATATGCATGAGTTTCGAAAGATTGCTGTTAAGCTACTATTTTTTTATAACAACTCCAAAGCACAAAACCTTTAGCACAACAACTCAGGCAACAGAAAATAGAAAGGGTTGTCTCCAAACTTAAGGAGCCTATAACAAAAAGTAACCAGAGATCCTGTAGAGAGAGGTATTACAGATACTTAGGAAATTTTATAAAAATGTGTATAAAGTAGAAAAGTATGGAAATAAAGAAATAGCATAAATGGATATATTTATGGAAGTCTTAGCTATGCCAGTGTTAGAGGTAAATTAGGCTCACCAACTAACATTTAAGATAGGAGAAGAGATAAAAATTGTGATATGTACTTGTATCAAATGTATAATGCTTAGTAGAGGTATGCACTCAAGACCAAGTAGCAGCTTCATGGATGGAATTGATGCCCAACCTCTTGAAGAAGGGACAAGAAGAGGCAGCAGCCCTAGTGGAATGAGCTCTAACAGAATTAGACAGATATTTGCCATGAAAAGTATAATAAAAGGAAATTGTCTTATATATCTAGGAGGAGATGGTTTGCTTAGAAACAGCCAAACCCAATGACCTGGGACAAAGGGAAACAAAAAGCTGATCAGACTTGTGAATGGCCTTTGTTTTATCCAAATAGTATCTGAGCTGTCTGTCCAAATCCAAGGAATGCAGGACCCTCTGACTAGCAGACTGAGGAGAAGGGAAAAAAGAAGGGAGTTGTACCGATTGATTCAAGAACAGCTCATTTACTACCTTGGGCATAAAAGTAGGATTAATACGAAGGGAAACCCTGTCCCTTTGAAAAAAAGAAAAAAGGAGGAATGGCTATAAGGGCCTGGAGCTCAGAAACCCTTTAAGAAAAAGTAAGTGCGAGCAACAAGACAGTCTTCCATGTATAATGTTGCAAAGAAGCAGAATCTGCAGGCTCAAAAGGAGCCAGAGTCAATTTTTCCAAAATAAAATTAAGGTCCCAAGGAGGAAGAATAGGTTTTCTTGGAAGTCTAATATGCAGGACTCCTTTAAGAAATTGTTTGACCTCAAAATGAGAAGCCACAGGAGGATTCAAGGGCTGGCCAGTAGAACTGCTTACCAAATGCGCCTTCACAGAAGAATAGACCAGACCAGACTGGAGCAACTCACACAAATAAGAGAGGACCCCCACTGAAAAAGGGTCCTGGTTGTAGGTCAGTGTGTGTGATATACTGTTAAGGAGCTTTCCAGTCAGCAGGCACATCCATATAAGTACTGAGCACATGCAAGCAAGAGTGCCATTTTGTAGTGAGCAGTCAAGATGTAAGCATGCATTTGTGTACTACTCAGTTCATTTAAGTTTAATGCGCTTTCCTTACGGATGTGTTTGTGTATAATAAAATACTTAAATGAATGCCCAAGCCTCATCGTCTTATTCCAATATACAAGACGAGCAACATGGTGTCAGAAGTGGGATTCAGAATCAAAACTGTGAGACGCACAGTTAAAGTTGGAGGACTCTATAGAAGTGGATCATCCCTACTGCGCAAATGACTTGCGAACAGGTCAGAAACAAATTCCAGGTACTTAAACTCACTTAAATGATTTTTTACTCAACAAATGTAAAACAAAGCACTCAGAATGCTCAAAACGGATTTCTAATTAAATGAAATGTCCGAAACTGCGACATATTGATAAAAATATTTAAAATAATTATGAAAATGTTTGAAACAAAATCTGAATCTCATAAAATCTACAAACACAGGAAAACAAATGTATTTTTTTCACTATGTGCTTTTTCTTTGCATTAACTAATGCTATTCAAAGTATCTGAAGTGTGCAAAGTGTTGGCAAGTGTGTGCAGTATTACATTACAGTTATTTCGCAAAGTACAACCATTTCAAATAATATTTCACAAAGTACAGTCTTTCAAAGAGTTTATTGTGCATTTGAATATTATTACAAGTACAAGTACATGGTGTGTGTGTGCATACATACCCCAGGATTCATGAAGCTCGGCGCAAGGCCGGCGTTAGGCTTGTGCCGACCGTGCGGCATGCAGATTGCGCCATATGCATATTAATGAAGGCGCGCTGCCGCCACATCCACGTGCATAGGAAACGTGCACGAGTGCATGGGGCGTGTCAAAGCGCTGCATGGAGGCGTGGACATGTCGACTGTTTACGTGCAACCTAAAATGCTGAATATTACAGCCTGCCTGCAATAGTAATCACACCTGTCAGTGTCCGTGGATACTGAAATGTATGCAAAGCATGCAAGACAGTTCTTGCGAACACAAAAATAAGAAGTAAACACAAATGCATGTAGCCAAATATTGAGTCCCCATCCCTCAAACAAATGACATTTAAAACCCCTTGCCCTTATTCTAATGCAGTTATACCAAGTGGAAGTGAAACGCATCGTGTTAGCTCGCCGCCAATAGCTAAGTCTAGCCCAATGGTCAGGGTTACCACCTGTCCCACATTGTGAGGGACAGTACCCATCTGGGCAGTTGTGTCCATACCAAAACCATTATAAATGTAAAATATCCTGCGACCATATGACATAATTATGTCCCACATCTCATGTAATAGTCACATACAATAGTTATTTCTTTATGTAACATACCTACATGTTACAAGAAATAGAATAAGCAAGTAAATGAAACAGAAGAAGCATCTAAACTGCTACAACAATAAGCTTACATTTAGGCATAAAACAAAAGTACTATCCGTTGTACTGACCGTGGGTATGTGTTGGCCTGTAAAATCTGATGTGTGTCCGGAATATATCCCATCCTGGCCATATGAAAAGGTGGCAACCCTACCAATGGTCAGAGCATTTGGCCAAAATCTGCCCATTTGAGGTCCAAGCTGTCCTTGTCAGGATGGGTCAGAGATGAACGGGTATTACCCGGGTCTACCTACCATGTCATGAAAGATAAGTATTTGCATGTACCTGTGTGCGTGATGTACAGCATGTGGAAGGTGAAAAATGCTAGGGTATTCCTCACAACCATACAGGTACCAGAGATATGTAGTGTATGCAATGTGTTCCCTTGACTGTGCCATGGGCCATCAACCAGAGAAGGGATGGATGGAGTGTGTGGAATAAGGGTGTGGGGGGGTGGGTAATGTAATAATCCGCAAAGGGGAGACTGTGTTGGATGCACAATAGGTGAACAGGAGGTGTATGAGGGAGCAGTGGGTGAATCAGAAAGAAACACAAAGAACAAACATACACATCCGCAATACAACCTGACAGGCCATACTGTAGAACACAATCACACAAACATATGAATATTAAAATGTGTGATACACACGTACAGAAACGTCATCGGCACATACCCACATAATGGTCTGGACGGAACTGAGCCATCCAACTACAGCACACCTGGATGCATAATTGTATACCCATCATCCCCTCTACAGCACACAACCCCCCCCATTCCTGAACGTCCACCAAATGAAGCCATACTCGGGCTGCTAGCTTGGCGCAGCCATATCTGCACATAGTGACCACTACTCATGTCTAGTAGGCAGTGTCACCCTAGGCAGTGTCAGGATTGCAAACTATGTATCCCTTGCATGTAAAACCCTATCACATTTTCGTAAATCCAAAAAAATCGAAGGTTATTTCTTGTTCAATTTTTGGATATCCCTCATGGGATAAGTATCCTGTGTAAACATCAGACTTGGTATCACAACATGATGTCCAGTCCTGTAGACATCTGGACACAAGTTGTATGTGCAGTAGTGGTTCACGAGACTGCTCAGCTTCCAGACGGTCATGCAGAACCTACTACCCGGGATCAAACACCTGCCCGTGATGCACGGCTCCCCACATGAATTATCGAGAAAATATATTTTACACATCCGCATAGTGGCAGTTGGATATAGGATGATTAAGGCGCTGACGTAAGCAGGGTACCTCCTGTCCCACTTTGTGGGGGACAGTCCCTGTTTGGGTAGGTGTGTCCTGACCAAGAATGATACAATGGCAAATGTCCTGTGATTGTAGGAAATAACTATGTACCATATTTCATGTAACAGTTGCCTAAAACAGTTATTTCTGTATGTAAAATATGTAAATCTTACAAGAAACAGAATAAACAACTAAACTGCTACAGGAATAAGCTCTCATCTAGGAAAATAACTAAAAGTTCTAAACCCTGTACTGACCGTGGGTATGTGTTGGCCTGAAAAATCTGGTGTGTCC